>NC_133453.1:47323707-47626207 GCF_048565385.1 Saimiri boliviensis | reverse complement strand
CAGGACGATCTGGTGCTCACTTTCTTAGTTTTTGTCTTCTCATCATTGCAGAATTTATTTGCTTCTTTCATAATGCTTATAAACAATTGTCTTATATTTTTGTCCACTTTGAAGACTTTTCAAGGCAAGAATGTGAGTTCAGTGTTGGTCACTCTATTATACCTGGAGCAGAAATGTCAAGTCATGTAAGTTCTCTATTTCTATACAATTATCTCATTCCCTGTCTCCTACAATACATATCCTAAAATGTATTTTTCTTAATTCCAATGGTTTTTATTAAGCCCATATGAATAGACCAGTAAAATAAAAGTTGACATTTTTTTTCCTTTGCAATATTTCTCTTTGTCATGTTAAACGACATGAAAAATAAATGAACTTTTCTAAGCCTGGTTTTCTCATCTGTAGATTGAGGCTCAAAATTCTTACATTATTGTTTCAGTCTGAGAATCAAATTATCCATACATGATACATATGCTGACATTAAAGTATCAAACAGTAAGGTGCTAGACACATAGTAGGGCTTCCATTAAATTAACTCTTTAGCAACAGAGTTCTGGGCCATGGGATGCTTTGAGATTTTTTCTATTCTCCAGAATAATCTCCCTTAATTATTATTTTATAATATTTATAGTTTCCTAAGTATACAGTAAATTCTGCCACAGAATTTATAGAACAATTTCATAGAATAAGTATTGTTTTACTCACTTTAAAAATAATAAGATTTATGTTCAAAGCTTGAAAAAATTTCCAAAAATTTTATAGCAAATAAATAGTTGCATAACATCCAAACTCATTTCCCTAGATTACCAAAACATTTTCTACTCCTTCATTCACACATGAAATGCATTTAAAGAAAGATAAAATTATTAAACATTTCAAACACAACATGCCTGGTTTACTTTCAGGTAGAATTATAAACAAATATTTTTATAATCATAATGTGATATTTCTTCTTACTTTAGAGTAGAATAGAAAATACAACCTTCCTCACCTGGACTGGTGAAGTTAAATGCATGTCAATACTGTCCCAGCTGAAACCAAAAAAATCAGAAAAGAAAAAAAAAAAAAATACAGATGAAGAAGGCCTGCTATTCAATTACCTAAGGATTCTAGAAAATAAATTATAAAGAATTCAGAATACATATAATATGTATTTTTACTTCATAGTCTCACTAAGTTCAGATTATTTTAGCAACATTGCACCTTAGGAAAGCTGTGTCGTTTTCGTTTATGTCTCTGAGGAGAACTTCCTGAAGCATGTAATCACACTGCGACAATGCACTGACTTAGGCCACCTGACCCTAAGTTTGTCCAATTATGCAGTACAAAGTTTGGAGTCAAGGTGTTCACACTTTACAATTTCACATAAATTCTGATTTAGCTTCCTACTGTTGATTACAAAATGGAATATAAATTTCCTAAGTGTTTAACTGTAAAATAGACATAAAAGACTTATCAACTAATTGGGTATTGTTAAAGAACTCATTTAATTTTAAGCAAACTGCTTGAAATTTCATAAAAGAATTGGATACACGTGACCACTTACTGGATATAGGTAGAAATTTAGGAGCTATTGTAAACTTTTAGATGTTATATTATTAGGGTTAAATTTTTAAGGCATTTTTATTTTATTTATATACATACTGAAATACTCAGAAATAAAATTATATGATGTTGAGAATTTGCTTCAATATAAGCAGTGTCAGGAATAGGGAGTGAGGGTGGCAAAGTTGAAACATGAACTGCTAATTTTTGAAGTTGAATTATCTATCCAGAGCTGCTTATTACAGTATTTTTCCTTTTTGTAAGTTTAATATTTTCAGTAATAAAAAGTTATTAAATTATATATGACAGTTTGCATCCTCTCTATAGATATTTCTCTAAAAACTTAGAGATATAGTCTTACCATAAAATGAATACAAATTTTAAAGTAAGATATGTCTAAGAGGCCGGGCACGGTGGCTCAAGCCTCTAATCCCAGCACTTTGGGAGGCCGAGGCGGGTGGATCACGAGGTCAAGAGATCGAGACCATCCCGGTCAACATAGTGAAACCCCGTCTCTACTAAAAATACAAAAAAAACTTAGCTGGGCATGGTGGCACGTGCCTGTAATCCCAGCTACTCAGGAGGCTGAGGCAGGAGAATTGCCTGAACCCAGGAGGCGGAGGTTGCGGTGAGCCGAGATCGTGCCATTGCACTCCAGCCTGGGTAACAAGAGCGAAACTCTGTCTCAAAAAAAAAAAAAAAAAAAAAAAAAAAGATATGTCTAAGAATATATAGGATAGGTAGTATCAGAGGCACAATTAAAACCAAGCACATCAGGAATATTCATATAACTAAGGCAAAAGAAAGACGAAATGGAACAAAGATAATAACAACTAAAAAAAAAAACTGGATAAAAGGAGAAAATGAAACTAAAATAGGTATAAGGAAGCATACTAATGGTTTGGAATAGAATACAGAAGAGTATTATTCTGCTAAACTCCCACTGAGGCCTTTGGTTGCATCTCAAAATCATGAAATCCAGACTGATGAGATAATTTACTCATTGAGGCAGGTTGCAGGTGACAGAGCAGGCAGGGTTAGTTTGCCCATAATAGGCTCATTTTGGGGCAAGGTAGGTGGTAAAAATCAAGCATCTTGTTGGAGCCATCTTTTACCCATTTCATGGCAATCTTTACTACAATGCTTGTCTTTCTTTCTATCTTCTGTGTACCATTATTCCATGTACCTTTGGCATTCATGTTTCCAGGTATCTTCTCCCCATTGAATACTTATGTTTTGATTATTTCCTGTTTCTATGTGTTTTGCCAGTTATTGACTTTAATCACCTTTGTTGGATCTAGTTGCCTAAAAGTGTTTATTTCAAGACAATTTGTTGAAACCAATCGTCTTAAAGTGCTTATTTGTCTTTGCTAGGTTTCACATCTTCCTATTTGCTGTATTTATATTGTTATATTATATAACTTTGCCCTTCAGAAAATAAAAATTTTTACTTGGTGATGTTTTTATTTTCATAAATTGTTGCCAAGTCCCATTAGATTTGAGGTTGATTTGTTCTAAGGAATAAGTAATAATGTGGAAAATTATTCCTTATTGTGTCAGACAAATAGTGCTTTTTATCAATCATACCACAAAATATAATTAGTATATAATAAATCTGATAGTTGTAGTTCTCTAGATAATTTTCCAAGCTGAATTACACAATGTAAACATTTGTTGATACCATTGATTGTGCTTCATTTTGTATATTTTGTGGAAAAAATTTATGAAGCCTTTGTAACTGTTTTTTTAAAGAATGGAGTTCAGATATTTTAATACTAATATATTCCCATGTAAAATGCTAGCATGCACTTAAAAAGCCATGTGTACTTTTAAGCCATGCCAATTTAAAATATTAAAGTATCAGATTTAGCTCAAAGTGTTTATGTTTACTGTATTTTTTCTGACAGAGGTAGACTTTATGCTCCCCGAACCCTAAATATTGGATCAGAAAGAATACGCACTCCTCAACAAGTAACAAAACCATATGAGAATTGATATTGAACATAAAACCTTGAAAAATGCATGTACATTTTATATAATCAACCTGTTTCTTCCTTTATTGACTTAAAATTAGTATCAGACATAGCATACAATATGTAACTCCACAGAAATCTATCAAACTGGGAAAGAATGAGCACAAAATCTGACTCAAGAACATTTGTTTTTCCTTGTCTGCATACTCCTGTTTTTATAATGGATACGATTAAATTTAAGTAAAACCATCAGAGATAGCCCAAGATTAAGAGATCAGGTATTGGAGACAAATCAGAATCTGTATCTTATATTTTTCGGTATAACAATGGGTGACTTTAAACTATTTCCTCAATTTCTCTAAAGTTCACTGTTCACATACTTAATATACAAATAATAATGCATAACAGGTACAAGTTTTTGAGGAATTATAAATAAAAATCTAACAAAATAGTGTCTGATTACATGTGAATATGTAATACTTGCTAGTAATTATTATCATTGTCATGTATATGAACACCCTAAATAACCTTTAAGTGTGAGTTAAAATTCCATGTGTGGCTATGTTGGTGCTATAGCTATATATTAGAGGCAATATTTTCATAAGCTCCCAATAAAATTATTTTGTTGCACCTTATGGAACATTCACACACAAACGTTCACATTCCAAGAAAGTTCTACTAGGAAAAAAATTTAAAGAATTATATAATAAGAGAGTTTTAAAAGCTATTCAACTCTATTTTGGTATTCTCACTTGTGAAGGTCTCCTCTGTTCCCAGAGTGGAAAATTCTTGGAGTAGTGACAACACAGGAAAATGTATCCTTTCCACTGCACTTAAAATATAATTCTCTGAGATGTGCAAAAAGACCAAAAAAGTTTAGATGACTGGAAATATTCACTACCTCCTGATGATGCAAATAAAATTTTTATTGATCAGTAAAAGAAATACACATTTGTCTGGTGATGAGCTGAGAATTTCTTCCAATTATGAGGATAATTCCCCACTAGAACCTTTAGAAGAAGAAAGTCTCAAAAGTACTCTGGTATTAGTGAAATGCAACAGTAAGCGTACAGCTTTTATATCATTTTATTATCTTCCCTTTTGTATCCTTCTGTAAATATAAGTTGTGTTACCGGCTCATTGAGCATTCTGATTGGCCATTAGTAGGGGTGGAATAGGGCACATAATCATCCTTCCAAATTTGCTGAAGAAAAAATTGAAAATAACAGAAAAAAAAAACATGAAAAAATATTTTCTAGGGTGGGTGTAAGACAAGATAACTTGACATTAGTAAATAGTAGTAAATGCTTTTGTTTGAAGAAAACAAAAATGTTATTAAATATAATAAAACTCTATTTATAAAATATTCCAGCAGGGTATCCACTGATTGTGTACTTTATCCTTTGTCAGATAAAGCAAATATTCAGATTATAAGAAAAAAACAATTTTGATATTTTAATCAGTCATCATATTTCTTAGCCTGCTCTGTGGACTAAATAAGAGGTAAAATTGATAGTTATTTATAATTTATGATTATTATTTGATAGAGATATTTATGATATAAGAATTAATGGCAGCAAAAAACTCCTAATGGAGAAATTTCTCTAGTTGGTAATGAGAAGTGTAACTTGAGACAAGATAGTCTAGCATGAATATGTATCTGTTTTTTTGGTGAGTGAAAAAGAAGAAAAGATTAAAAACAGTACATTCATGAAGGTAACATTTGCTATATGTCCACATGATAGGGCTTTCTAATTGAGTGATGATAATTGTATAAGGCATTTAAATATACTAAACATTGAAGAAAACATTCGGAACACAAACTGAAGAATCAATGCTATATATACGCATTTGTGAGTTTTATGTATATAATGTATGATTATAAATGTCCTTGTACAATGAAAAAAAACCATATCCTGAAATTACAACTTCACAGATGGAAAGTATACAAACAACTCTTGAGGAAGTTTTTATAAAAATAGAGGTGAGGTATCCCCTAATTACCTATTTCACTTATTTCCAAACACACTTGTTCAGAAACTTTTACATATTAGAATTTTACAGATAATTTTTCTTTAAAATGGAAAATTCTCACCATATAGTACATCTATATAACTGAACGTTAAAGAAAAAAACAAATATTTTTTTCTTATATTTCAAAGCGTTATGAAAGCATATTAAAAGAAAATACGCAGTTAGTACATAATTATCTTGGCTTTTTGCAGTATCCTGTTGAGAATCGGGTGATAAATACTCATACAAAGTCATTTCTCTGTAACTGCAAAATATCATCTATTATCAATGTGAACCATTAATACATTTAGTCACAATAGCATTATTCTCATTTGAAGTGATCAGTTGCTAATGAATTTAAAAATTCAGAAACTCTGGACTCCTTCTAATTATCAAGAAAACCATTGCATTCTGATGATATCTCATGCGCAAATGTAAACTTAGTACATCACTCCATAAAAATAATGTTTCTAAAGTAACTTACTATTTAAATACTAATAATATGATAACAAAAGATTTAAATATTGTCATACAGGTGTTCTTGTTTTTCCATAAACATGTGCTGACAAATATTGTAAAGAAATTTTAATTTAGGAAATTTTAATAAATCATATGCTTATGATTTATGTTTAAATCATATAAAAATCTCAAAGCATGAAAAAATCTTGGTTAAGATGATCATTTTTATTACCTTTGTAATAATAGAATTTATAAATTTTATATCACCTTTGGAATATTTTTTGCTTGAACATATTACTTTTGAAAAAATGTTTCTTTTACAATACCTTTTCTATCAAATACCTGGGAAATAGCACTGTCAGTTTATTTAGAACAGAGTATGTTTTGTTCATCTTTGCCACTCTCAAAGTACCATAGATAAGATATTACAAACAAATACTTAAGTGATCCTTGTGTAACTGAATACATTTTCACTCAGTAAACATTTCTTTGGTGACTATACACAGCAGACACTTAAGATACAGAGATGAAAGATAGTGAAAGTGCTTTAGAGCTGACAGCTAACTAATAATTAGAATTTCAGATATTCATTTTAATGCAGTGTAATTTTAAGTCATGTAGATTTGTAGGCCATGTCATTTCTTAGCCTGGAGTTATCTTTTTAATATTTTCTATTAATTATCTATTCTTTTTCCTCATTCTAAATTCTTAGACACTTTACTGGAAATCTTGGTTTCAGCTACCATCTGTTTAAAGATAACTCTCCACTCTTACAAATTTTACAACCGCTAAATTGGGTGATATGCATAATGAAATAAGCACAGGCCCAGAGATACATCTTGTTAGCTCTTCCTATTCCTTCACCGAAGAGCTTCTAACTAGCTAAAATGTCAGTTTTGTTTAACTCTTCAATGCTAATATCTCATATTGTACCCACTTAAGATGACTCTGCCTTTCAACACTGGATACAATAATTGAAATGGCCACAAACCCATCTTCTCCCCAAGGAGAATCTATAAAAAATCCTCTAGGATTGAACTCCTGTATACACGCCAGCTGACCAAAGTGAGGTAAACTTGTTCTTAATGTCTCTGAGGATTATTCTCTGATTGTTGTTGGACTCTGAAGAATTAAAAGTTATTTAAAAATAAGATTAATGCATCTGTGTAAAGAACTGGCCAATTATCAGAGATTTAGTGTTACTTTTAAGTGACGCATTTAAGAATTTCTGGACAAATCTTTATGTACCATTATCAAGTGTCAAACTAGGTATTAACTGCTACATAGTTGTTAAACAAAAGTTGATACTCAGCTTCTGTAGTGATATGATAAAGTTTTGTAGTATGAAAAATGATTTAGGTAATTTTGCTAAAAAGCAGTCATGTGGTAATTTACAACTTAAACTTGCAGCATACACAGTGATGTAGCATGTAAAGAAAGTGGACAACATATAAATATTCTTGATTTGTTCCTTATAGGTGCTGTGCTAATACATTCTCATAAGGATTTTATGGGTTAAATGTTATGCGGGATTCCCAGGTGAGGAAAAACAAAGTGTCATAAAGAGTAAGTTCTCCAAAATCACACAGCTAGTAAAAGTTATAACCCAAATGAAAACTAAAGTCTGCCTGATTCTATAAGAAACAGTGTTAAGAAGAGAGGTGAAGGCCTAAATATTTTGTTTGCTTATGTTATGGGTGGTCATATTAAGGGGACCTCTTTCAAAAGGGTTACAATAAGCATCATAGTCTAATGATATATGTTCATGGGAATGGTGTCAGAAAAAGGTAGAAAGATAAAGCAAGCAGATATGTTGTGATGATAACAACTTCACCTGTTTCAAAGATGTCATTGGTGTGTTGACTTTATGGAAGCAAGTGGATACTGGGACACTTTTTGTAGAACCCTACTCTTTCGACCCTGGAAAAGTTGTCAGACCGTTTTCACAAGGCTTACTTGAGGAAATTAATCAGAAAATAGCTTACATCAGATGAAAAGGTAGCTTTGCTTTAATATTTAGAGATGTTATAATACTAAACAAACCCTGAATTTATAAAATAAAAATAAAGTAAAACATTTTCTATTTGCATATTATAATTAGAAAAAAAATTAGGGCATTTTAACATTCTTACTGTGAGAGATGTTGTTTATGTTTCTGTGTTTTGAAAAACTTAATCTCATATTACACATAATTTGTTTCAAATTAAATTTCTGAAATTGTAATTTGCTGCTTTGAGGACTTAGTTACTTGGTGCATGATATTATTGAAGATAAGGCTGAACATTTGATCCTGACAGGAGTCACTTGATGTTACGGAGAGCATATGCTTGACCAGAGATAGCACTTCACATTTTGCATGATAGGTAGCCTGAAGGAAGACTGGATTAAAACGGCATTTGATGAAGCTCCGTCTACTTTGGGGAAGACAACTCAAAATATAACTTACAGGGATGGTGAATGAGCAGCAAAATATTAATAAGGAGATGTTTATTTTAACATTACACAAAATGAGATTTTTCAATGATGGCTATAATGAAATATATTATTTGACTCCCTCGCAATAATTCCTGAGGTAAAGTGAAAGAATATTTAATGTTGTTCAATGATTTAGGTATATATTTCTGTAAATCCAAAGAGTAAGACATAATCTTGTTTTTCACCAGTCAGTTTGAATATAAGAGGAGGTTTCAACTGGGCAATTCTTTCCAACTAAATTTTAAAATATTTTTAAGAGAAAGCTTCTACGGCAATCACAGTATATTATAGTCCAGTGGTCTCCAACCTTTTGGGCAACAGGGACTGGTTTCATGACAGACAATGTTTCCATGGATAGAAGTGTTCTATATCAGATCATTAAGCATTAGTTTCTCATAAGGAGCACACAATCTGTATCCCTTGCATGGCCAATTCACAACAGTATTCATGCTCCTATGACAAACTAATGCCACCACTGATCTGACAGGAGGTGAAATTCAGGTGGCAGTGCTTGCTTGCCTACCATCCACTTCCTACTGTGTTGCCCAGTTCCTAATAGGCCAAAGATTAGTACCAGTCCATGGACCTCATGTGTTGGGCACCCTGATACTGCCTTTTTCTCATAAATAACATTTTGAGTGTAAAGTGTTTTCTTAATTAAATGGGTACTACCCCAAATGAATCAGTAAATTCCTGCAATCCTGCACTTTTAAATTAGATGTTCTTTTGGCTCCAATTTTTAAATATATATTCTAGTAGTTTTAATTGTTTCCACAGTTGCAATTCCTCAATATAGTGTAGTTTGCTAAAGTGTATATGAGAAACTACCAACATTTCTAAACCTCACGTTGTCCTTAAACTGTCATTAAAAATTCCTACCACAATTAGTTGTTTTTCAGATTAAGCAGAAAATATATATAAATTCATGTAACTTAATACTCAGAAATTAGTGGACTCAGAAATTAATAAATATTAATTTTATGCTTATTTTCTATAATGTTAAACCTTTACAAAATTAAATAAATTGAGAAACACCATTTTTTTACATTTAATGTCAGAACGTTGATATATAAATATAAGAGAAAAGAATGTTCAAAAAATGTAACAGATTTTAATATCGCAAAATATTTTATTTAATAGTGAAATGTATGAATGAATAAATGAGCATGATCATATTCATTCATCTATGTTACATCATTTTAAGAAGTTGAATAATCTTTGTTCAACTAATCTATTTTTCAGTGTCTAAGAAATTGCCTAACATTTACCATAGCCATTCTTCGCTTTATTTATTGGGAAAGACAATAATTGTAATTTCTACTTTACTATGCATACATCTTTTCCTAAATTTAGAGAAGCATTAAGTTTGGTAATCATATCCTTGATTAAGTGTAAGAAGTTAGAATGGTGAGCAGTATTTTCTAATGCTAAATTTAAGGAGACTTAACTTGTGACATTAAAACTCAAGAAACTGTAAGTATTTGAAGCTTATAAGAATCAATAAAAGTGTTACCTGAACACAACATGGTACCAAAATAAGTAAAATATTTAATAGGAAAGACTGATAAAAATGCTTATATGAAATGTTTAAAAACATAACTCATTTTGTCTACATAACTCACTAGATATCTATTTATAAATGACAAAATGGTTATGTCCCTCCTTTACCTTGGGTTAACTAAATTAAACCTATCTGATAAATCATTATGTATTATTTAATACTATATATATATACATATTACATTTTAATATTACATACAAATCATTATTACTTATTTATAGGAGTGCTTAACACACCTTTTGCAAGAATCCAAAGGCAACTTAATTTCTTTTTAAATAATTAAACCTAGAAAGTAGGTAAAAGAAACACCTTTGCAAGGAATAGCTACAACATATTTGAGAATCCAAGTAATAGATTCAGATTCTGAGTATCTTTGCGGATATGTCATTTGTAATTATTGTATCTCCTCAACATTTTTATATTTTAGTACTTAAAATGTGTAGCTATTCATGTAAATTTTTCTTAATCTTCTTCCAAAGGATAAGTTTCTTAAATAGAGAGACACATTTATATCTTCTTTGTATGCTCTGTACCTGCTAAGTATCCTACATTTAATAAATGTTGAATGAACAAGTGAATTGAATGAATAAATTAAAACTTGACTGACAGTGTTATATGTTACTTCTTTAAAATGCTATAACACTCATTTAAAAAAGAAAACAATAAAGAAAACCTCCCAAGCATTTTGTAGTGCTTCCTGCTGAGTTAACATGGAATTTTCAGCTGTAAGTTTAATGCCCTGACTATAGATACATTTTTTGACGGATTCCCTGCAATACATTCTTTTTTTTTTTTTTTTGGTTAAGGAGATTATTCCAGAAAAATCACCAACAGAAGAAAACTTTATGATTCAGTTCAAAAACATGTCATATGTACATCCCTATTTATGCTTGCAATATCAATAGCTTCAATATCTATTGCTCTATTTCTTAGAGGAACAAGCATCAAACACTTATTATAAGTAAGCATTTGATCCCCTAGAAGATGACAAGTAGGGTAAAACATCTATGTCATGGAAATGCCTTCAGGTTAAAACATGGAAATATACCTCTATGGAATAAGTTTAGCACATAAATGTCTTGTTCACATTCACCAGAATAGAAGCTGGATTAAGTTAAAGGAGTTGACATTTCACAGGATGATTTCAAAATCACGCATGTAGGTCCAAAAAATATAACTACAAAATTACTAGATGGGAGCAAAAAGACAAAGAATCCCAAGTGAGAGAATGATCTGAGGATTTTAGTAAGTTCAATAAAAATTAAAAACAAAACAGTGAGCAGTAGTTGTCACTGAAATTAATACAATTGTAGAAAACATTGATGTAGGTTTAAAATATGAAATAATATATGTTTTTATTACTGTCTATGTAGTATGTTTCAGTTAGTGAATAACTAGGATAATCCAGTTACTTAAAATATGATTTGAAATCATATTGTATAGGATGCATATATCTTTATAATATATATTTATAAATTCATATTCATAATCATAAGTGTTGTGATATGTTAATACAGTTCCTTATTTTCCTTTTCAGCAATATAATCTAGTGGCTTTTATATGTTCTTTTAATTTTGCAGAAATAAATTCCTTTAAATTAATCAGCAACAAATTATCACATGTACATAATAAACTTATGAGTGTAATTTTGCAAGTTGTCAAGAGTATATGTATAATCATGGTCAAAAATACTTTCTTCATTATTTCCTTTGCTTTTTGAAACAAATTATTTAATAATTTAATTTAACTTGATTTTGCATTCAGTCATCAAATATAATCATCACAGTAGAACCTAGATGAAACCACATAATGGAATAATTATAGATTTGGAGACCTCAGATAGGCATCTGCAAATCTTTTGAACTTATTACTTTATATAATTTAAAAATATAATAATTAGAAAACATAATTGATGCTATATTATTTTGTACAGTTATAAATCTATGTATAATTCAAAATTTTAACATGAAATTTGCATTTTTATGAGTTTTTCAGAACGTGTTTAAAATTTTACAGTTTTCTAAACTTTGCAAAATGAAAGTCTTCTTAATGCTAAACACATGTGATGTTTTAAATAGAAAATGTTAATGCTCAATCATTTTAAATCATTCAGTGATATTCAATGACAATCATTTAAAACATCCGATGACATAAACAACTCTACTTTACATATATATGTGTATATACTTTACATATATACATATATTTTTTTACATATATATAATTTACATATATTTGTGTTATATATATTAAAAAATCTAGTTTTAAGTTCTCCTTAATACTGTGACAAACAATTTCAAGAGTAAAACTTGCTTGAAATATCAATAACAGAATACTAGCTTAAAATTTTCTAAAATAAATTTACATAAAGAATTACTTCTTCTAAATTCTGCATCAGTAAGCAGTTTAGTAAGATAATTTTATAAGCATGAGGAGGAAGTTGTGCTCTTCTAAATATTCTCCATGGTGTTGTCTAAGCCAAACTGCCAGATTATTCCCAGGCCAATTGGAAGCCATGGCAACCTTGGTCATGTAAACTATTGGCATAATGCAGTTACCTGCTTCTGAAGAGTTCCCAAGATTTTCAAATCACAGTGTGGTGAGTTCTGCTACATTCACTAGATGGTGTAGGGGAGGATGGGCAGCTAAGAAAGAGGAAACTATTATTAACACAAACTACCATCACCACCACAACCATTGAGTTCAATATATATTTTTTTAATTTCCATTGCATTGAGACCTCTTCTTTGACATAACATATGGATTCTTTAAAAGGGGGTCCCCCTTTTTTTTGAGATGGAGTCACGCTCTTGTTCTGTCATCCAGTCTGGAATGCAGTGGCATGATTGTGGCTCATTGCAACCTCTACCTCCTGGGTTCAAGCAATTCTCCTGCTTCAGCCCCACATGAAGCTGGGACTACAGGCTCATGTCACCATGCTTTGCTAATTTTTGTATTTTTAATAGAGATGGGGTTTCACCATGTTGGCCAAGCTGGTCAGGAACTCCTGACCCCTGGTGATTCACCTGCCTTGGCTTCCCAAAGTGCTGGGATTACACACGTGGGCCACCACCCCTGGCCAGAAATGAATTTCCTATTTCTAAATGTTTGAAATTTTTTCTTTTAATTTTCTGCTATGACTTCTAATTTGAATTGTGGTAAGAGACAGTGTGTATTATTTCAATTATTTTAAGTGTAAGAGGCTTGCTTGTGCCTCACAATCACGGCAAGAGGTGAAAGGCACTTCTTACATGGTGGTGGCAAGAGATTAAATGAGAAAGAAGCAAAAGTGGAAACCCCTGATAAACCCATCAGATCTCACAAGACTTATTCATTATCACAAGAATTGTACAGGGAAGACTGCCCCCCATGATTCAATTACCTCTCCCCATGACTCTCCACAACTCGTGGAAATTCTGGGAGATACAATTCAAGTTGAGATTTGGTTGGGAGCAAAGACAAACCATATTATTCTGCCCCTAGCCCCTCCAAATCTCATATCCTCATATTTCAAAACCAAGCATGCTTTCTCAAGAGTACCCCAAAGCCTTAACTCATTTCAACATTAACCCAAAAGTCCACAATCCAAAGTCTCACCAGAGACAATGCAAGTCCCTTCTGCCTATGAGCCTGAAACATCAAAAGCAAGCTAATTACTTCCTAGACACAATGGGGGTACAGGTATTGGGTAAATTTTGGGAAAAATTGGGAAACACTGACCAAAACAAAAGGTTTACAGGAGTCATGTAAGCCCAAAATCCAGTGGGACAGTCAAATGTTAAAACTCCAAAGTGATCTCTTTTGTCTCCAGGTCTCACATCATGATAATGCTGATGCTAAGCATGCATTTCCATGGTTTTGGGCCGCTCTGCCCTGTGGCTTTACAGGCCTTCCAGCTGACTGCTTTCATGGTCTGCTGTTGAGTGTCTGCAACTTTTCCAGGCACACAGTGAAAGCTGTTGGTAGGTCTACCATTCTGTGTTCTAGATGATAGTGGCCCTCTCCTCACAGCTGCACTAGGCATTGCCCCAGTAGGGACACTACATCTGGGCTCTGACCCCACATATCCCTTCCACACTGCCCTAGCAGACGTTCTCCATGAGGGCTCCACCCCTGCAGCAAACTTTTTCCTGGGCATCCAGGTGTTTCCATACATCTTCTGAAATCCAGGTAGAGGCACCCCGACCTCATCAGTTCTTTACTTCTGTGCACCCACAGTCTCAACACCACTTGGCAGCTGCCAAGACTTGGGGCTTATACCCCTGAAGCCACATTCTGAGCTCTATATCGGTCCCTTTTAGCCATGGTTGGAGCAACTGAACACAGGACACTAAGTCCCTGGGCTGCACACAGCACAGGGACCGTGGGCCCAACCCATAAAACTACATTTTCTTCATTGGCCCCTGGGCCTGTGATGGGAGAGGCTGCTGTGAAGGTATCTGACATGACTTGAAGACATTTTTCCCCATGGTCTTGAGGATTAACATTTGGCTCCTTGCTACTTACACAAATTTCTGCATCTGGCTTGAATTTCTCCTCAAAAAAAAAAAAAAAAAAAAAAAAAAAAAAACAGATTTTTATTTTCTACTGCATCATCAGGCTGCAAATTTTCTGAACTTTTATACTGTTTGCCTTTTAAAATGGAATGCTTTTAACAGCATCCAAGCCATCTTTGAAATCTTTGCTGCTTAGAAATTTCTTCCACCATATGCCTAAATTCTCTCTTTCAAGTTCAAAGTTCCACAAATCTCTAAGTCAGGGGCAAAATGCTGCCAGTCCCTTTGCTAAAACATAACAAGAGTCACTTTTGCTCCAGTCACCAACAAGTGCTTTATCTTCATCTGAGAACACCTCAGCCTGGACTTTATTGTTCATATCACTATCAGCATTTTTGTCAAAGCCATTCAACAATTTTTTAGGAGGTTCCAAACTTTCCCACATTTTTCTGTATTTTTCTGAACCCTCCAAACTGTTCCAACTTCTGCCTGTTACCCAGTTGCAAAGTCATTTCCACATATTTGGATATGTTTTCAGCAACTCAATCCCAGTAAAAATTTACTGTACCAGTTTGTTTTCACACTGCTGATAAAGACATACCCAAGACTGTGAAGCAAAAGAGCTTTAATTGGACTTACAGTTCCTCATAGCTGAGGTGGCCTCAGAATCATGGCAGGAGGCAAAAGGCTCTTGTTACATAGTGGCAGCAAGAAAACAATTAAGGAAGAAGCAAAAGCAAAAACCCCTCATAAACCCATCAGATCTCATGAGACTTATTCACTATCATGAGAATAGCAGGTAAAAGACTGGCAGCCATGATTCCGTTACCTCCCTGTGAATCTCTCTAACAGCACTTTGGAATTCTGGAAGATACAATTTAAGTTGAAATTTGGGTGGGGGCACAGTCAAACTGTATGAGCTAGAAACCAGTTTCTGAAATGTAACATACTGATGATGTGACATAGTGAAGATGTGACACATTAGCTACCTGTAAATAGCAAGGCTGTTTTTCTGTTTGCAGAATGTCTTACTATTAATAGCCTATAATGCTTTGTATTTCATAATAATTATCTATGTAGTATTTTTAACCAGATGTTGAATTCCAGAAATTAAAAATATTACTTTTGATTTTTTTTAAATATGCTATATTAGTTGAACTCTGATCACAATGCACAATTTTAAGAGGAAAGTGATACCCTCATTCTATTTTACACAATAAAAAGTCAATTTTCTTAAATAATATAGCTGATTTCAAATTTCCTTCTGTCATCAGATTATGTCATTGCTGATTTTTATTAAACTGTCCATTTGAGGATATATTACCTCAGTCACCTCAGCTTGAATTTATCTTTAAAGACAAATTTCTTGCTTTCATCATATTAGCATACCACACTGCACTATGAACAATTATAAGTCTGTGCTAGAAATGATTTAGTTGTCTGTCTCTTTTCTCTTTTTCAAAAATTGGCTTCCAAAAGTCATGAATTTTAGAAAACATTTTCCAGAGATATTGTATATTAATTATTGTAATTCCTTGTGTATGATGATTTAATGAAAAAATTTACATATTTATTTACAGTGGCTATACTTCAAATGGTTGAAGGCAAATAATACGGTAATAGGCAATAATAAGGATTCTGTAATTTGAGATGTGTAACTATTAAATATTTGTAATGAAAGTAAAATTATTCTGCTAATAATTAGTTAAGACTAAAGTAGTCAAGAGGAGCAATGATCTTTAAGATTAAGATGTGATTTGTTTAGATAAAAAATACTCAGATAAGCACTCGAACAATTGCCCCACTGCCACTCTAACTCAAAGCATTTTATTCTTATTTATCCAGGGGGAAAAATCACATTAATATAGAAAGTAACTTTAATTCTCTATTTGTTTCTTTGTACACATTTTCCAAATTTTGAAATAAGTTTACTCTGAGTCTTTTCCTGTTTTCAGGATATTTATGATGTCATTAAACATGCTCAGAAAATAATTATCTAACAGGATACCAAGAAAAGCCCTCTAATGATATTAAAATGCAAATTAAGTTTGGAAAGCTAATTCCCAATGGATCAGAATTGCATAAATCACAAGAGATTATGATACTGGATTTTTATAAGTATAAATCTATGACATATATATTTAAAATAAAGAGTTATAAATTACCCTTATTACAAACCTTGCTTTTCTTATTTATAATTGCCTCATAACTGTACAATGTCGGGGACCATCCGGGACGGGTAGGCACATCTGCGGGGGGTCTCTCGACCTGCAAGAGGGTCACAATACCTGGAAGAGAGAGTGTGCTTGAGCGGGGATCTGGAGGGCTGATAGGCCGTGCCTAAACAGCAAATTTTATTTTTCAAAGGCCAGGAATAAATACACTTTCTTCTGCTCTGGTTTACGTCATAGCAAGAGGAAATGCAAATGTATACCTTACATGGCCTATACAATAGAGAAGTCAGATACACAATCAGTGGTTGTAAAAAGTAACAGAATTTCCTGTGATCACAAAGCTTGTTTACATCCAGACATTATTCCTCCTGGCTGCAGGTATCTCTGGTTTGATCTTGTTCTAGAACTGAGATGTGAAAAGGTTTTCTGGTTTTGCTCATCAGAATGTCTTTTAACCGGATTCTCCTTTGTCTACTCCTGACTCAACTTATCTCAACTTCCCCATTCAGGAGTCTCTGAGTCAGAGATCAAAGCCATCCCTTATGGTGGCATTTGCTTTCCAAATATCCCGACAGTTAAACCATTATCTAGGGTACAAGGCAGTCAGGTAAGTAAAGAAAAGGTTTAAGGCTTATTCTTAAAGAGTCATAAAAAAGTTAAAAGCAGGAACCGGTTACCGGCAGGGGGTCACTCGGCCTAGCAGCACTGCATAGTTTTAGGCCCAAAGGATATTGTGGTTGATATTAGAAACTGATCATCCATCTTTAAGTTCCTTTTTTCCCGGATAGCTCAACTGCCTCCAGTAGGAAACTGTGTTTGGGATCAAACTCACCGTATAGTGAGACTCACGCCTTTTGGGGGTCTCACACGGGAATGTTCCCCACAGTACATATTAATAGAACACAGCATTATATTTTCATACATGTATACAATGTGTAATGATCAAGTTGGAATAAAATGCATATCCATCGTCTCAAACTTTTATCAATGATAAATGTAACAAATTTATTTCTAGATTATCCTTTAATAGAAACAGCCCATTTTTCCTTTTTGGAAAATACTACCCAAAGCATTTGCAGATCAGTTAGCAACCACCTCTACTAATATTGCTTCTACTGGTTTTGAAAATTATTTTTTATGGCAGGAGACAATAGCCAAAAACAAAATTCTGTGTGAAAACTATAATAAATGTAATGTATATTTAAATGCTTCTGACTAAATGACCCCAATCTATATGTATTTGTCTAGCAAGTGTTACATTTTATTTTACTTCATTATTTATTTTCTTTTGTCTGAGACACAATTCTTATAATATTTCAAAGGCCAATGCCTTTTAATATCTATAATTTAAAAACAAATTTTCATTTAAAATATTTAAACATTTTTTGAGGATGGCAGAATAGAAGAGGCCTTATTAACAACTCCTTACCTACTTGGAAATGGCAAAAAGGTATATAGAGATTCACATTGTGAATTTTTATCCAACTGCATGTTGCCTTTTAACTTTCTTGATAGTGTCTTATCATTCACAAAAGATTTTCATTTTGATTAAGTACATTTTATTATTTATTTTGTTGCTTGTGCTTATGATGTCAGGTCTAAGGAAACATTACTCAACCGAAAATTATAAAGATTTGACCTTATGTTTACTTTAAGTTTTAAAGTTTTTGCTCTCCTATTTAAGTCTTTGATTCACTTTCACTTAATTTTCTTATACGTTATAAGATAGACATGTAGCTATATTGCATGCTATGAAGAAATCTTTTGTGAAAGGAAGAGCCAAACAATGTGACAAACTTTATTGTAGTTTTATTTTAAGGAATTGCCACAGCCATACCAACCTTCAGCAACCACCATGCTGATCAGTCTGCAACTATCGGCATTGAAGCATCACCTTCTACCGGGGTCTTTAGAAATACTATGACTCTTTGAAGACTCAGATGATCTTTAGCATTTTTTAGTAATGAAGTATTTTTAAATTAAGATATACACATTGGCATTTTACACATAATGCTATTTTTGTACTTTAGTAAACTGCAGTATAATGTAAATGTAACTTTTATGTGCACTTGGAAACCCAAAATGTGTAGGATTTTCTTATTGTGATATTCACTTTATTTTGACTTTTACTGTATTGTGGTCATTTGCAAATGAAACAGCAATATAGCTGAGGTATGTCGGTGCAAGTTCAGAAGGACCATAGAGCCCCGTGGACACTTTTGCAAATGAACAATTTCCTTGGTGAAGAACTAGATGGCTGAAGAAATTATCATAACCTTAGTTTTGATCACAAATGATCAAAACCTTAATAATTCGATGTAGTTTCCGAAAATTACCTATTGTGAACTTACACATTCTCAATACACTGGGCAAGCTTTTAGAAAGATGATCTTCAATTGACAGCTGGTCTCTTGAAATTATATCTAATAAAAATAAATAAGATAACAATACAGTGACAGAAAAATGAAATTATAGACCAGTATATCCAATAAAGATTGTTTTGAACTTTAGAGTCATTTATCTGACAGAGAATTTTAATGGAGCACAGGATTCACTAGCACAATGCTGAGCACAGCAGGAGCTGAACTAATACCTATTTGACTGAATATATTTGACCCAGGTTATGAACGCTGAAGAAGAGTTTCATACTTTCTATTTGTAAAAATCTACAAAGAGTTGGTGGTTTGATATTCTCAAAATATGTTAATTGTCCTAGAAAACCTGTAAGGTAGTCAAGGGTTAGCAAGGTGACAATCTTTATTTTAGTATAAAAATGGGGACAAGTCCCAGTTGGGAGATTTTAATTAAAGCAATCTGTATCAGGATAATTACTATTATTTTTTTGCTTTCTTATATACACAAGAATAAGTTCAAACATTTCAAAGGTACTATTCAAATTATTATGCAAAATTTTAATATCCTGAAGCTATTATTTAATAATTTTTATAATCATTTAGTAAACTATATCTTTCAGTTACTTCCAAACATCAGGAATGAACAACAAAACTTTCTATGCCTTCTAGATATAAACAATACGTTTTAAATATTTTTGTATTAAAGGTACCCAATAAAATATGAACACCTATTTAAAAATTACATTTGCTTTAATTTAAACTTGCATATAAAAACAAATGTATTTTTGCCACATATGTGCACGAATTAGTCCCTTTATAAAGAGTGACCACAGAATTGAAAAGAAAACAAAAAGTTAAAGAGAAATTGCTGTGGTCTGAATGTTTCTCCTAAAATTCACATTTTAGAAACTTAATTCCCAGTGTAACAGCATTGGAATGTAGAGCCTTTGGGGAGGTATTTAAATCATTACGGCTTCAGCCTTATCTGTGGATTAATGCCATTATAAAATGACTTGATAGAATTCACTCCTTTTTGCTCTTTGTCTCTTTGTTCACATCAGAGCAGAGTTCTTCCCCTACAGAAGAGGCAGCACCAAGGCATCATCTTGGAAACAGAGAGCTAGACAGATGAACTTGACAGATGAACTTGACAGGATCTTAATCTTTGCCTTCTCAAACTTCAGAACTGTGAGAAATAAATAAATACTTACTCAGGCTCAGATATTCTGCTAAAGCAACCCAAATACCTTAAGACAAACATATACACCTAAATCCCAGCTAGAAAACATAAAGATTACAAAATTATACATTCATTTTAACTTATTGATCAATCACCCTTGCCTCTAAGTTATCATAGGACTATAGAGAATTAATTATACTTAGAATCATTTCCTCCTTTGGATTATCCATAAATACAAGAAAAATATATGAGTATTCACAACAGGTATGAAAGCCTAGCATTGTGTTTATTAGAGAACTGAAGTTAATGAGCTTTAGTAGCATGTATCTTAAAAGAGACTAGAAATCAACAAGGAGAATTTTGGAAACTATGCAAACACATGGAAATTAAACAATATGCTTCTGAATAACCAGAGTATCAATGAGTAAATTAAAAAGAAAATCGAAAAATTCTCTGAAACAAATGATAATAAAAACACAACATACCAAAACCTATGGAATACAGTAAAAACATTAATAAGTGAAACACTTATAGCTCTAATTTTCTTACATCATAAAAGAACAAAACCTTAAAATAGATACCATAATGATGCATCTTAAAGAATTAATAAGGAAAGAGAAAACCAAACCCAAACTTAGTAAAAAAAAAAGAAATAAAGATCAGAGCAGGAAAAATGAATTCAAAACAAAAAAAAATACAAAAGATCAATAAAACAAAACTTTTTTTTTTTTGAAAAGATAAACATTGACAAGCATTTAGCTGGAATAATAAATAAGCAAAGGGAGAAGACCCAAATAAACAAAATTTGAGATTAAAAAAATACATTAAACTGATATCACAGAAATTCAAAGGATCATTAGGGGATACTATGAGCAACAACATATCAATAAACTGGAAAAGGTAGAGGAAATGGATAAAATCCTAGACACGTACAATCTACCAAGAATGAACCATGAAGAAATTCAAAACCTGAACAGACCAAGAAGAAGCAACAAGATTGAAGGCATTAAAAAAAAAAAAAAAAAAAAAAAAAAATCTAGTATGAAAAGCCTGGGACCCAATGGCTTCACTACTGAGTTCTAATAAGCATTTAAAGCAGAATTAATACTAATCCTACTCAAACTACGCTGAAAAAAAAAAAAAAAAAAGGAGCAAAAACATTTCCAAACTTATTCTATTTAAGTGGCATCATTCATCTGGGATAATACACAAGGTTCTTTGTCTCACGCCAAGGAAACCAAAGACGTAGACACACAAGGAGTGAAGTTAAGAGGAGGCAAAAGAAAGAAAAAAGCTCTCTCCTGTAGACAGAAGTGTCCCACGTAGGTCTTCCAGTACATGGTGAAGCACAGAGGTTTTTTAAATGAGCTTAAGGAGGAGGGATTTGATTTAAATAGGGCTGGAAAGGTTGGTGGGACCAGGTTTACCCTTTGCATAGCATGTGAAAATCTGGCCACCCCCACTGTAATATTTTATTATGCAGATGGGTTCTCTAGTAGCAGGTGCCATGTTGCCTGTTCCTTTACTGTATATGTGGTGACAAAGAAAAGGGAAGGTGGGCCTCCATGTTGGTCACATCTGGCTCCCAGATAGTCCTTTTCTCCTGGCATAGCTGCTGGCATTCACCTGTGCATGCTTTAACTTGCTTATTTATGTCTGCAGCTCAATTTTTCAGGCTGCTCTTTGCTAGTAAAGAAATGAATTAGGGGCTGCTTTTTGTTAAAACGGAAATTTCACTCAGGGCTCTCTTGTCCTCACATCTAACTAAACAATTTCTTTCTATTTCCTGCATCACTATGAGGTCAGTATCACCCTGATACCAAAACCAAAGACACATCACTAAAGAAAACAGGCCAATATTGCTGATAAATATTGATGTAAAAATCCTAAACAAATACTAGCAAACTGAATTCAATAAATGCTAGAAAAGATAATTAATTATGATCAAGCAGAATTTATCCCAGGAATACTAGAAAGATTCAACATATACTAACCAATGTATTTGTTACATCACTGAGTTGATTGGCACATTTCCTCAAAACTCAGTAAAAAAAATATTTCTGTGAGTCAATTTTTCGAGTTTTTGTTAGGTTCCCTTGATTTATCTGTCTATTCTTTTGCCAAGAACACATTGTCTGATTACTTTTTCATTTCTTGCCTCATTGCACTAGCTAGGAATTACAATATAATAGTGGCTAGGTGTGATGGGAGTAGGACCTTCTTTCTGAATTTAGAAGTGCAACATTTAGTCTTCCACTATTTATTGCTGCTACTCTTGTACATCTTGGAACACTTGCACAGTTCCAAAAATATTTCTGGCGGGAATGTCTGCAATATGAGAATTTCATTGTTTGTTCCATATGCCATTGTAATTGTGGTACTGTTTTTACTGGACTTGGTGTAATGTTTGAGAGCAGGGGAAAAGCCCAAATTGTAATATTGAAAGCATATCATTAGGCCCCGTTAAGTGTTTGTTGAAATTGAATCAGTAATCATGTTATCATTACTGTCACATTATGTTTAAATAATTTGGAGTTATTTTAGAAGATAAGAATTGAGCAATATTAAGGTGATATGTAAGATTATTTTATCAACTAAAATGCTTAATACCTGTATCATTTTGATTGCTTTTGATTAAAAATGTCTGAATGAGAAGTATATTTTTCAAATATTGCTTATGAATATTTTTATAATTAATTCACTATACATTCTGAATCCTGTATAGTTTAATGTAGTAAAGAAAATTATACTTTTTTTGACCAAGTATATTTACAGTGCTTTGGGTTGCTATTGTGAATGTAAAAAATCACTTTATGTGACAGTAATTTTAGCTGTAGAAAGATAAGAGTAATGTCTTTAATATGACGTGAAGCACAATGCATTGTGTAGAACAATGAGGCCCACAGAATCTCATCTTTAACATGAAATATTTATACAGACTATCCTCTAATCAGTGAAATATAAACAGTACACAAGACTCCAGAAATGCTTTCAGGCTGAGTACATAGTTTTACCTGTTTACAACCTAAATGCATCACCTCTTGATAGCATTCTTCTCCATTGCAGAAACCTCTACCAAACAACAGAAAAGTTGTTTTGCCCTTAAAGTCGAAATAGTTAGATTATGAATTGCTTAGTCTTGCTGTTTACTTCTTTTGCATACACTTTTTCTCAGAACAATATTATTCACCTAATATGAGCTCAGCCTATGCTATAAGGTCTGCACACTTCAGCCTCCACCAGCTGTCTTTTCCCGGGGTGCTGCCTTCTGGGGTTGCCTCTCATACAGCCATAAGGCTTAAAAACTGCAGATTTCTTCTCAATATGTTACGTATTTCACCCAATGCCTTCCATGAAGTAATTTGCTTAACATATTTTAGTTTTAATTATAAACTTCTTCAATAAAAATAAAACTTTCTTCAGAGCACATTGCCAAAGAGAAAACATATTATTTTTCAGATTACATATTCAATTTATACTTCTGGTGCTGGGCACTTCACTACTTTCCTTTATACTTTAGTTTACTATTCATAAAGTAGAAGTTTGAGTAAGGCTATTTTAAGGGCGGTATTAATCAAAACTGGGGAAGTGTTCATGACCCTTCACATAGATATGTGGAGTTAAAACTCCCATGATTAATATTTACCTTTAGAAATTTTCATTGATTAGGTATTACTACCACTGCCTGACATGTTGAATTTGCATATTTATGTTTCCAAAATTTGCTTACCAACCAATTCAATTATTGCAATGTATTGAAGAGCCAAAGCAACAGAAACTCATGCAATACAAAGCACATATTAAGGTATACCCAAAGTACATTACAGATAACTAAATTCTGAAAGAAATATTCAAAATAGATTCCATAGATTTAATATTTAATATGCAATGCTTTTAGTAATATCATAAACATTATACAATCTATATGAGAAAACATATCACCTTGAGCAGCATGTCATTCTCAAAGGCAGATTGTTATGCACTAAGAAGAAAACATTGTTATGTGTCACTATTTGAAGTGTCACAATAAATATTTGAAGAAATATATCACTGTACTCATTTTTTTTCTGAAACCTATGAATGCATTAATATATCAGGAAAGATGCAATCTATTAAAGAATGTCATTAGGACAAATATACAGAAAATGGAATCAGACACTAAATCTGAAATTGCTTATTTTAACAACATTGCAAATATTTTATCTAATTAATATGTAGGTTAATCAGCTGAGGTATTGACTACAACACCAATCCAGTGGGTCTCTGTTATATATCACTATTCACATGCAGAACGTCTGCATCAATGATAAGCTTGTGTGGCCATTTAATTAGAATTTCCACAAATATTTATTCAGAATGTATTGAGGTGATTTTCTAATTTAATTCAACATTACAGTGAATATTGAATATTAGTAATGTATCTTATAATGAAGCAATTTTTTATTCACCAGAATTACTATTTTTAAGGAATAACTGTTTCCAATTCAACTCACTTTTACTTTTTATTTTTATTCTAAAGCCTCTTCATTCCTTTTGGTGTCTGTGTTTTCATGAGTGTTTGAGTGTCTACTTGCTACCTAGTGTGCTTATGCCAATTTTCCATTTTAGAGTTTTAAAGTGGAGTTAAGCTGGGCTGATAGAAATAATTGAGGAGTTCTTTTTTTTTTCCCATTATCAAAAAATTAATATAGCACTGTAATTATCTTCATTGTCTACTTTAAGATATATCTGACACCTAACTTTATCTTAGTTCTGAAGTATATTTCTTCTGCTCATGTTTAAAATTGTTTTCTTTACTTGTTTCTCTATTCACCTGGACCATGAGTTCTTGTCTACCAAATCAGTAGAACTTGAGGTGGTGATAGTTGGAGAAGAAAATACATTTAACTGTACAAAGCAAATATGAAGACATAGCTTTCCTTATTAGCTCATAACTATGCAAATTAACCTGAAATAAATGAGACTATTTTTATTAACACCTCAATTGAAATATTATTAAGCCAAATCCTTTTCTAAAGTTCAATGTTAGTTGCATTGAAAAATCAACTCCCAATTTTAACAACAACAAAATATTTTATTTACGTGATTGTTGCTTTTCTTTTTTTTTGAGACAGAGTCTCTCCCTGTCACCCAGGCTGGAGTGCAGTGATAAGATCTCAGCTCCCTGAAAGCTTCACTTCCCAGGCTCAAGCGATTCTCCTGCCTCAGCCTCCTGAGTAGTTGGGTCTACAGGCACATGCCACCACACCCAGCTAATTTTATTGTATTTTTAGTAGAGACGAGGTTTCACTGTGTTGGTCAGGATGGTCTCTATATCCTGACCTCACGATCTGCCCAACTCGGCCTCCCAAAGTGCTGAAGTTACAGGCATGAGCCACCACACTGGACCAGACTGTTGCATTTTTAACTCATGGGCCAGAAATTACTTATTACAATTTTAATGATTGGATGCTTTGAATGTGTCCCCCAAGAAGTATGTGTGGGAAACATGATCTCCAATTCAACAGCGTTTGTAGCAGGGACCTAATGGTAGATGTTTAGGTCATGAGAGCTTTTCCAATCAGGTTTGAGCTCTGTATAGCTGTCAAGGGCTATTATAAAGTCTCACAAACTGGGTATTGCAAATGACAAAAAAAAAAAAAAAAAAAAAAAGAGTATTATCTCATATTGAGATAGAGAGATACTTGTATATATATGTGAATGTACCTATCTGTCATATTTACAGTGGTGTGCTTTCTGTATGTGTGTCTGTTTCCAAATTTCCCCTTATTATAATGCTAGTCATATTTGATTAGATACTAATCTAATAAACTTATTTTATCTTATCTCTTTAAAGACCCTAGTCTAGGATTAGATGATAATCTGAGATCTGAGATACTACAGGTTAGGATAGCACCATATGAGATTTTTGGGGACACAGTTCAACCTATAATACTTAAATCTTTTAAAGACCAATTCTATTTTCTCTTTATTTTAAATATATAATCCTGGAATAACAACTGAAATTTATTTGGTTTGTTAATCCCCTTCAATCTTGTTTAATTATAGACTTCAAGTTTTATCTACTCCGTCACTGAGATTACCAGATCAGCTTACCTCTTAGTCATTTGACAAGCCTTTTTCTCTTTGACTTCTCTGCCAACTAGCATAAACTGGTAAGAATCAGCAAATGTGACTCAAGGAGAAAATTGCTCAAAATATTGGTTTACTTCTCTATGATTATCTTCTGTAACTTTTGGCCCCTTATATTCTAGATGCCTTGGTATATTGAATTACCATTTTGTCTTAACAGCCATGTGAGGCAGCTGGTAGCACTTTTCGTATTATCTGACTTGTACCAATCACTTTGTCAACATCTCAAAGTCATCCACGCTGCTTAAGAACTGGCAAATCTTGGAGTAAAGAAAGTGGAATAATCTATTGGGCTCATGAAAATGACTTTCTTTTCTTCATGGGTGTGACCTCTCATATTAGGGCTGCCTTGATAGGTTGAACTGATTTTTTTTTTTTTCCATTTTATCCAAGTTTTCTCATTGTCTCAGAGAGGAGTAGTCTGAACCAAGCCAGTCTGCCACAGCCAAAAACAGATACTGACCTTGCATTTTTAGTTTTCTTCTACTTCCTGTATAAAATAACCTCCATTCCTCAATCAATTTATTCCAATGTATTTTCTTTATTTTCTTTTACTCCTTAAAATCAATTTTCTATTTTAAGACATAAATTAGCTCTGTTAGAAGTCATATATTGCCACATTAAGCTAGTTGTTTTTTTTTTAGTCACAGATTCTCTGTCTTTGTGATCTTCTAGTTATTTAACCTATCTATGCTTTCAGATATTTTGTCAATCTTGTCAGCTAGAGGTAATAACTGCATCAACCACCTGTCTCACCATGAACATTAAGTAATTTAACATATGCAAAATTTTATGGCACTTCGTAAGTGTTAAATAAATTTTAGATACTATGGATCTATTTCATGAACTTTTACATTCCTTCTAACAAATGATAGTTCACATGGGGTATATTAAATGTTGTATTTATCAATTTTACACTATAAATGATAATTTAGAAATATAAAAACTTCTGGTAGAACTATATTATAAAGACTATGGTCAGTCATTTTTATTCTATTTTACTCTTTAAAGAAAGTAAGCATATTGTCCTAGTACCCTCAGGAGACTGTGCAAAAGAGAATATGATCTCTTTTCTTTCTAATATTATTATTATGACTGCAGTACTTATCACTCTATGCACATATTGAAATGGAAAACAGTTAATATCTTTGAATTGTAAACCCTTGAAGGATGCACAACTTTCTTATACTGCAATCAAATTAGCTATAATCTTTGAAATTAACTTAGTTTTAAAAACTTGGCAATAGTCATTAAAGACAACATAGAAGGCATAAACTTGCTTAAATATTATATTCATAAAATTTGTAGAAAATGTTTTCTTTCCTTCTCTCTACCACTTTTCTAAGATAATGATGGTTATCATAATGGAAGTTTTTCTCTTAACAAGATATCTTGTTTTCTTTCTATGGACAATAAATATATATCTAATATACAATTTTATACATGGTGATATGTGATATAGATATAAAAACAGATATATACCTGTGTTTAGTCTGTATATTAGTCTATTTTTCTGGTGCTTATAACAGAATTCCTGAAACTTGGTAATTTATTTTTTAAAAGAGAAATTGATTCCTTACAATTATGGAAGATGAGAATTCTGAAGTCTGTGGCAAGAAACTTTTTTTTTTTCATAGATGGGATCTTGGTATGTTACCTAGGCTGGTCTTGAACTCCTGGGAACAAGCAATCCTCCTGTCTTAGCCTCCCAAAGTGCTGGGATTAGATGTAAGCCACTGTGTCTAGCTGCGAGACACCTCTTGATGGTGGGAACCTCTTGACAGTGAGTCCCAAGGTGGTGCAGAGTATTGTATGCTGAGGAAACCGCAGAAGGTAATGTGCTTTGTAAGGTCTCTTTTTCTATTTTTATAAAGCCATCCGTTTCCCTCCCATGTTAACCCATGATTCCATCAATCAATGAATGTACTGATGAGGACTCTGCAGTCATGACCAAATCATCTTTTAAGGGCACACCAGTCTGTTTCCTTCCATTCTTGTTATTTTTGTGATTATTGCTCTGAAATCATTAAATCACAAGTTTTTCAAATTTGTGAAACTATTTTCATGGCATATATTCCCAGCAATGGAAAGTTGTATTAAAAGGTACATACACTTTAAGGGCTTTAACCACAAGTGGCCAAATTGCCATCTAGAATGGCTACAAAAATTAACTTTCTCTCAGTAGTTCACATGCGATTACTTTCCCATGCCCCTCAACACTGATGATTATTTTCTCTTTAACTTTCTCTTTCCTGATAGTTAAAACGTGATACAGTTTTAATAAAGACAAGTTAGTTTATGAAAGTTTTCATTTTTAAAATTTGTTACTTATTCCTTATTTTGGATTTACTTGCTTATTCATGTTCTTTATCTATTTTCCTTTGTTTATTTGTTACTAAAATGTCCTTGTATGTGAATTAATTACATTATTCTATAGAGAATGCACAGATAGCCAACAAGCACATGAAAAGATGCTCAATATCACTACACTTAGAAAAATACAAATCAAAACCACTTTGACATACCATTCCATACGTACTAGGTTGGCTATAAACAAAAATCCAAACATAAATAACAGAAAATATCAGCCAGAAGGTGGAGAAATAATCCTCATACATTGCTGGTAGAAATGTAATATTGTTCAGCTATCATAGAAACACTGATATATTCACAAAGTTACACATAGAATTATCATTCCATGGCTGGGCACGGTAGCTTATGCCTATAATCCCAGCACTTTGGGAAGCTGAGGCGGGTGGATCACAAAGTCAGGAGTATAAGACCAGCCTGTCCAACATAGTGAAACCCCATCTCTACTAAAAATACAAAAAAAAAAAAAAAAAATTAGCTGGATGTGGTGGGCACCTGTAATCCCAGCTACTCGGGAGGCTGAGGCAGAAGAATTGCTTGAACCCAGAGGTTGTAGTGAGCCGAGATCGTGTCACTGCACTCTAGCCCAGGCAAAGGTGCAAGACTGTGTCTGATAAAAAATAAAAGAATTACCACTTTATGTTTAGCATTTCCTAAATCTACAATTCCACTCACACAGGCATTCAAACTAATACTTGTACATGAATGTTCATTCTCAGCGCTATTTATAATAACGGTCAAAAGCTGGAAAGAACCTGAATGTCCATCAGTAGATGAATAAACAAATCACAGTATAAACATACATGGAATATTATTCAACCATAAAGTTAACAATACAGGACACAATTGCCCAATTCAAAGTATTTAATAAGAACTTCTTGATCTTATTTTTAATGGAATTTACAGGCAATTATTTTGGCTAAAAAGTTAGAACATATGAGAGTCATATATCTTCAAACTCTCTTATTACTTCCAATACTCCTTTTGTGTACCTCCAGTTTTCATGCCCTGACATATTTTCTCTGGAATTTCCTAGGGTATTTCCTTCTTCTAAACTCCATCCCTGTAACTCTAAACTCCCATGTCCCCATGAGAGTGTTTTTCTCTGTTCCTTGATTCTTACTCATCTTTCTCAGATCATCTGAGTCAACGTTTTCTGTCCATCGAAACCTCCATTATTGGGAAATGCTGCCAACACTCTGAGACACTGAGACTCTTACCTTTTCCTGGTGAGAATATTCCCCTTTTCTGCACACACGCACACATGCACACACCCACACACATACAAAACGTGAAGAAAAACTATAATTTCATTGATATCTTCAAAATTCTTTTAAAAATTCCATCCAATGCAAACTTAAATTACCAAAGACCATATAGATTAAATAAGGTGTTTTGCTTTTTAGTAGATATGTAAATTAGACAAAGTAATCATTTGGCAAAATTGATCATTCAGCAAAGTGGTCTTCAGCCAACGTTTTTAGCTGCTTTTCAGAAATATCAAATTTCCTGGAAGCATGTTATCCTTAAGAGACATGTAGAAGAGAAACTAGAGGGACTGTATTGGCAAGCAGCTCAACAGCTGTTGATTGTGGCCATTGAAAAGAACAGGATCTAAATCAGAGACACAAACACACAAAATCCATGAAAGATTGAATTAATATGTGATGAAAGAGAAATTATTTAGATAAAAGTAGAATTGAAAAATATATTCCAGAAATAGTTCATTTGAAAACAATAATAACAATAAAAATATTTAGCAAATATAGTCAAAAAAAGAAAAATAAGCCAAGTGACACAAAATTATAGATGAGAATAAAGACACAACCATTAAAACAGAGAAAATAAAATAATTTTATGCAATTGATTTTCTCAACTGTATTGAAATTAATTTACAATCATTGCCTAAATGTTGTAGCAAACATAAATTGTCAAATGAATACCAGGATAGAAAACAATTTAAAGGTTAAATTATCAAAAAATAAAATTATTGATTTTTTTTCTAATTAAAACACCAGTCACAACTATTTTCACAGATGTATTCAATGATATATCTGAGGAAGTAGTAATTCCAGTGGTATTTAAACTCCTCCAGAGGATATAAAAGTGAGGAATGATTCCAGATAATTTTGGCACAATCTGAATAACAGTGATAAGAAATCTTTACAAAAACAACATAAAAACTGCAGACCACACTGACTTTTGAATTGATGCAAAATGTCTTAAAGAACATTAAACTAATATGAAACTTACATATTTTTTAAAATTGACCATAGTTTATCTCTATAGATGTTATTCAAAATTAAAAATATTTTAATACAATTCATCAAACTAATAAATCATTGGGGAAATGTGATTTTCTATATGAATTTTTAAAATTATGAAATCCAGTAACTATTTCATATTTAAAAAAATATTTTATAAAAATAAAGCAGAAACCACATGAAGCTTTACTCAGGAAAAAAAGAAAGGGAAAGAAAACTCATCAACTATGTTCTCTCCATAAACTAACTATATTAATTTTTTTCTGTTATTTTCCAACACTTTAGTCTCAAGCTAAATTATAAGCATCAGTATAGTATTACTGATATATAAGACTGAAACCCCCAATTAGTAAATCTGTCGTTTTCATCTCTATTTTTAATCAGTATTCCCTGTTGGCTTTGACTGAAAAATACTGTCTTCTTAAGTGATTCTGGAGAGTTGAGAAGAACAGAGTTCTAAGAAATTTCATTAAGGGATAACAACACATTTTTACTTTACTATTTTAAACAGTGATTATTATGATATGAAATATAAATAGATGACTATTTTTATTTGACATATGAATATGTAAAACAATATAAAGCATTAGTTGTATTCATTTGATTGATATTTATTTAGTACCTGCAGAATAGTTCTGGCCTCCCTAGAGCATTTATTCTAGTAGGAAGTGGTAGAGAACTACAGGAAGTGTTAATTTATATAAGATGATCTGAGAATGCTTCACTAATGGAACTTTGAAATTTGGAGGATAAGAAAGACTGCACCTATAGAAAAGACAGAGTTTTCCCCCATCAGGTAGGGGAGAAGAACATTTGGAAAAGAGGGAAGGCAAGGCAGAATTGTGCTTGGCAATTTTAACAAATAGCAAGAAAGGTAATGTTTCTTGAGGACATTAGAAAGTCAGCTTTAGATAAAATAAAGTCAGCTACTCAGTAAACCATGGTTAAATGTATTGGAATTTATTCCAGATGAGCTGAGTCCAAAATTATTGGATGTATCTGAACAGATACATGACATAATCTGATTTTTATTTGCAAGGGATCACTGTGGATACATTGTGGACAATTGACTTAAGAGTGCCAAGTTACAACCACGTGAAACAGGTAGATCTGTCAAAATTTCCCGTGAAAGAGAACAATGGCTGAACTACAGTGGTGATGTAGCTCATGTGAAATGGTTGGACGTGGGTTTTATCTTGAAGTTAAAAGACTAAAGGATGTGCTTGCAAAATGGATGTGTGGTGAGAAAGTCAAGTTTGGTTCCAAGGAATACTACTAAACAACTGAACAAATGTTGATGCTACTTAATTAATTAGGGGCAACAATAAAAGAAAGACACTTCTGCAGGAAATTAAAAATTGGCTGTGGGACATATTCACTTTGAGATACCTCATGAGCAGATGTGAAAATGGCAAGTTAATAAAAGAGCCTAGACTTCAGGGTAACTGAATTCTGGTGATAACACAACAATAATTAAGCCCTATTGAGAAGAGATTTCTGAATTATATTTCAATGTCCAGAGTCCATAACATTTGAATCAGAACAAAATTAGAATAGTCCATTTAGCAATGATGACTAAAGTAGATATTACTAAGCATGCATGATGATTCAGTTTGGGATATGGCTGAGCATAAAAAGGAAAAAATGACAACTTCCCTTTCCTTTCGCTTATGTTAAGAGATCAAGAAAGTTAAAATTTTTCAAACCACAAGTTAAAAAAAAATACTTAAAAGATAAATCACTTTGAAAAATTGAAACATTACTCATATAAGAAAATATCTTATATAACAAGGACAGAACTTGCATTAATAACATCAGGTTCAGTTCCCTACTCATACACATGCTTTTGGCAAGTGACATAGAATCGATATTTTATTCTTTGATTGTTGTTGTTGTTGTTGTTAGAAGTCACATATAGTTATTATTATGTGCAAAGCTACTTAATCATCATCACCATTTTACAGACAAAGGTCTCAGGGGCATAAAAAAGTAAATGAGTTTTTCAGTCACAGAATAGGTTACTAATGAAGCCCGGATTTAAACCGACTCCACTTCAGGCTCTAATTTCTATATGTTAAGTACTGTGCTTTTATGTACTTTTTTTGTATAACTTCATTATTAACATAAACACTACATCATTTTATACTGGATTATGTTTTTCCCATTAGATCAGGAATTACTTCAAAGATATTTTACTTCATTTATATAATCCTGGTCTTGGATCACGATCCAGAGAAGAGTAGGTGAAGAATAGTTAAAATAACTTTTATAATCCATAAAGACATTATGAGAATTGAGTGATGCAATGAGTGAATGAATTTTGAAATGAATGGAAGATTATAATCTCAGTAATAAAGTGAAAAAGTTTTCAACTTGGGAAACTGCGTAAAACAAAACTGTAACTTTATATTTTTAAAATCTGGTTTCTAGTTCTATGCTGACAAAGCCAAAATATAACTGACTGTATGTTAAGGGAGTATTACAAATCTCGATTTAGACTAAACATTGTACTTTCCCATAGTATCTTTGATAATGTATCATATGCATAGCGTTAATGGACATTGATATGGTTTCGAGAGAACGCCTCTAGATTTTGCTAAAAAAAATGACAGGAATAGAATATATTATTTTTCCTAATTGATACCCTCTTCCCTTTTTATTTCTTATGCAGAATTTTTAAAAAATGCTTCCTTAAATACAGTTTTGTAAATAACCTGATTTACAAAAAAAATTTTGTAAAAAATTTTGAAAAAAAAATTTTCTTTTTAATTTTATCAAGAATTAAAATTTTAACCTCTGTCTATTCAATTCCATGTCTCTGTGTTATCCTGCTGAAAGAAAGAGATTTCTTTCTAAGGTGGTCAAAGATACCTGAAACACCTAATGTGGGCATTTTCCTTGTAAGAGTATGGGTTAAGCCTTATTTCAAGACAGTATGAATCATTTATGATTTATTTCTTATCACAGTTTCTGATTCTCCATTGATGGGTGAAATACAATCGATTCAATCATTTTATAGCAATCACATTTGAGATTGGCCAACACTTTTATGTCAAATTGCTTGGCCAAACTTTTTATCTCAAATTATATCTGTATCTGTATTATTACCTATATCTATGCATGAAACTACAACTGTATTTATATCATTGATATCCATATTTATATATCTTTTGGTGACTATGCTATTTCTGTAGGATGGTTTCTTATAAGTGAGACTACTAGGTAAGTAGCCATATTTATTTTAGTATGCAAATATTGTTATTAAATTACTAATTAAAATTGCAATGAGAAACAATTTTATGACCAACATCATTGGAGATTTCTTCTTTCTCCACGAACCCAATAACTGTTGTATTATTATTATCATTATTATTATTATTGTCTTATGATAATCTTATAAATGAAAAACAGTATTTCATGAATTAGTTTCTATTTATTTATTTATTTCTATTTATTTATTCTATTTATTTATTTATTTATTTATTCAGAAGTCTGTGTCTATTTGAACACATCCAATCATTGTAACTTCTGGGTCCATATTATTCACTCATTTAAATAGTTTATTTTTAATGGTTACTGTTAGGAAATAATACATATAAAGGAAATACTAATCTTTGGTACATGTGTCACATTTTCTTCTAGACTCTTTTAGATTTTTGTATATTTAAGAGTTCATTCAGTTTATGTAAACTTAAATTTTTGACTAAATTTGTTTTAGAAGTTTGGTACAAAGCAAGGAGACATGAAACAAAATAAGCAATAAAATTATTTTAAAGGAGGTGAAAATACAATGCTATACTATTACACACACACCCACACGAATGCTATATTGGAGGAATTAGAAACCTTAAAGATTACTTAGTCTTAATACCCATTTTCCTTTAGTGGATGCTGTAATGAAACTTATCAGGGTGTGAATTTTAGTCAAGCAACTTACTAAACACAAGATTTTGGATAAGTTATTTTACCTCTAAGGTTTTGTTTCTTCATCTTCATCCTGGTGATGATTGTAGCCCCAGTCTCAAAGGATTCCAGTAAGAGGAAATTAAATAGTAAATGTCCAAAATGTTAATGATATTTATTCAATAAAGACACAAATCAAGACTTTGAACATTTCGTTTAACAACTATGAAAAGGTAGAAAATACAGTAAGTCTTCACTTAATGTCACTGATAGGTTATTGAAAACTGTAACTTTAAGAGAAACAACATATCATGGAACCGATTTTACTATTGGTTAGTTGTTATAAACAAGAGTTAAATTTCTACAGCATAGTTCTGGTCAGAAAAATATCACCAAACTTTTAAAAGAACACCACAAATACTTCTAATATTAAACATGGAAATAAATGTGAGATACACATACATTTAAGAAAGATTAATAAAAACAAGTGAAATAATTATTTACCAAATTTTGCCAGTTTAGGGTCACATCTCCCAGCAGCTCAGGGAACAAGGTAATAACCAGCCCTAGAGAGAAGGTCATCTCATTGCAGGGTGCACACACACACACACACACACACACACACACACACATACATTCATGTTCACTCTTGCTGGAACCATTTAGACACACAAATTCACCTCCTATGCACATATTTAGGATGTGGGAAGAAAGGAATACGTGGAGAAAACACACGTAGACATGGGGAAAATATGCAAACTGCACACGGACAGTGGCCCCAGCTAGGGATCAATGTTTTTGTCAAATGTATGCAATGTTGAACAAAATGATGTTCTTTGTCAGTAACTAAAAATGGAACTTTGTATATTCCAGCAATTCTACTACTATATCCAAAGAAAGGAAATAGATATACTGAAGAGATATTTACACTCGCATGTTTATTGCAGCAGTATTCACAATAGCCAAGATATGAACTCAACCTAAGTGTCTATCAATGGATTAATAAAAAAAATGTGGTATATATAAACAATGGGATATTATCCAGCCATAAAAAAGAATAAAATTTCGTCATTTGCAAAACATGGCTGAAACTAGAAGACATTATGTTAAGTGCAATAAGCCAGGTACAAGAAGACAAACATCGCATGTTCTCACTCATGTAGAATATGTGGAAGCTTGTGAAAAGATTGATGGTAGGGTATTGGTAATAGATAAACAGGGTTGGTTAGCGGGTATAAAAATACAGTTAGAAGGAATAAGTTCTAGTGTTTGATAGCACAATAGAGTAACTAGCTGACAATAATTTATTGAACATTTCAAAATACCTAGATGAAAAGATCTGAACTATTTCCAACACAAATAAATTATTCATTTTGGAGGTAATGGATATCCTAATTATCTATATTTGATCTTTACACATTATATGCTTGTACCAAAACTTCACATGTATCCCATAAATATGTATAACTACTATGTATCTGTAAAAAATAAAAATAAACTGTGTAAAAAGGCTCTTAATTGGGGACCTGTTGTACAATGAAATAAAATTATTTATGTTAACAAATAACATACATACACAAAGTTATCCATAAATGTTGTCAGTATGAAAGGTCTATCATTTATTAGAAGGTAAAATATGAATAAATGAACATATACTACAAATAAACATATACCATACTCCTTATTAGAAAGATTGATATTGCTTACAGAAAATTTTAACGCCAGTGAAATTTAACCCAAAATATCAATTAAAATAAAAAGTGCTTAGAATTTTAGAATTTTTTTTTTTTTTTTTTTTTTTTTTTTTTTTTTTTTTTTTTTTTTGAGACGGAGTTTCGCTCTTGTTACCCAGGTTGGAGTGCAATGGCGCGATCTCGGCTCACCGCAACCTCCGCCTCCTGGGTTCAGGCAATTCTCCTGCCTCAGCCTCCTGAGTAGCTGGGATTACAGGCACGCGCCACCATGCCCAGCTAATTTTTTGTATTTTTAGTAGAGACGGGGTTTCACCATGTTGACCAGGATGGTCTCGATCTCTCGACCTCGTGATCCACCCGCCTCGGCCTCCCAAAGTGCTGGATTACAGGCTTGAGCCACCGCGCCCGGCCAGAAATATTTTTTATATTTCTTGTGAGAGAACAACAAGAAGAGGAAACCCCAAAATAAATATTGGTATTGGAGAAATTAAGAAGGTATACAGGTTGGGTGAGTTTGTCTATACCTCATAACCATTCAAAAATAAAAAAGAAGGAAGTTGTTGTTCATTTGCTCCAATATATCTTAGAAAATAGAAGAAAAAATACAGCATATATTAGAAAAACAATTAGAGTACACTGACACTTTTGGAATATTGTTAAAAGAAAAGAAATTATGGATGAATGTGACAGAAGAAATAATACATTGTCACAGACTAAACATGCTAGGGAAAAAGATAAATGTCACAAGAATCTTCAAGATCAGGAAAAGTGACATTACCTTTAAAATGTGAGAAATTTTAAGTAACATACTGCTAATTCATGTCATATCATTTAATCATATATAATTTACATAGGTAATTAGCTCTTACTTCTTTTGCCACTGTCCCGAGTCTGGCTAGTCAATTTTCCTTTCTTCTGAATTATTTGGGAACATTAGTCAAATTAGTTGCATTTTATCTCCATTTAGTTTCACTGCATGTAAATCTGCATTCACAACAGAGGAGTGAGCAATAGTCAGGGGAGAAAAGCAATTGAGAGAAGCAAAGATGTTCTGGATGGAGCAATTTAAAAAAGACTCGGCTTTCAATCTTCATTTAGCTTAGTTAGGAGCCTTAACAGAGAATCGAAGCCACCTGTTTGGTATAGAAGTACCTTAAATTATAATATATAATGCTCAAAAAATAAAATTGTTGTGTTAATGTCAATTTTTTTTCAGATGTAATATTTTTTTTTACCTGTACTTCTGAATTAGGTAAATTTTTTCACATTTTCTTAACAAATATTTATTTTACTACCAAATGTTTTCTTTTGCTATTAAGACTTGCAGAATAGTTCAAAACACATAACAATATTTATATGTACATTGTATGTATGGTTCAAACAACCCCAAGTCAGATCAGTGATATTTCACTGACTGCCACAGCTTGAATTTTCTTCTAAGAAAACTGGTATGCTGCCAATTTAAGCTGTTGAGTTAAAAAACCTCACCAAGATAACAAAAAGGAGTTTAAGACATTTTGCTATAAATATAGTACTCACTGTGAAAATTACTCACTGTGTCATTTAGTTTTAATTTGTTAAAAAATGTCTTCATTAAAATAAAAAATCCCCAGCACTGAAATTAACAAATAATAACCATGTACTTGTTGAATTGACCTGTACTGGTATCAGGTTGTTTACAACCAAAATGAACTAAGGCTAGACAGCATCATAATTTCTTACTAGCCTAGCTCTCTATGAGTCTCGGAGAAAAATATAAATAAGTAACTGACTTTTTAGAATTAGGCACATATTTTGCTTCTCAATTCATACAATAATATATAATTATTCCAAAAAGCTTTTTATTCTGATCACTCCAATGTGCATTTTATACATAAATTTATGCATAGATTTAGTAAGAACGTTTCATGGCACTTCTGAAAAACTGTAAGTCTCTAACATTGTAATACTTGCTATGAAAAAGAGATTCAAATAAGTCTGAAAAATAGTTATAATAGCTGTTATCATTTATAGGCTTAGATAAGTTCTGCAATACAAAAAAAAAAAAAGACTGATTTATTCCATTTATTGGCTAAATGTTTTTGGAGGAGGCATATACCCCGTGCCACAGTTTTAACATCCCTTGGGACAGATAAAGTGACCTGCAGTTATATTCCTAGAACGTTTCAGCTTATGTATGTTTCTCAGTGATTGTGTTTACTTTTCAGGGCACTTAATATCCTATTTGTTCTGTTCTAGCTTTTTATATAGGCTTAAAAATAACAATGGTTATTTAAAAAATGATTCACAAAATAGAAGAATAATGATATCCTAAGATCAATAGCAATAGTACAGATTAAGACCATTGCTAAATTTTAGCCAGAGTCCTATTCATTGCTCTAAATTCAGTTGAAAATCTAGAAATACAGAACATTTTAGATAAGATGTAACATTTCACAAGAATAATAATTCTGAGTTATGGTTGATGCAATGTTGTCTTGAATTCAGTAAAATTATCAAAATTTTACAGTTGTTGAAAAATAAAACATTTCTAAATTCTTTTAATCTTTTAAAACACATATCATTATGCTGAAAACATGATCTTTTGACTATCTCTTCTAAGACACTTTTGCACATGCAATTAGTTATGTAAATAAATATTATTCACAAGTATAACTATTCCTTTTCTAAACAATTTCTCACTTCATTTTTACCAGTCTGGACAAATATTATTTTCTCCTTATTTTCATAGCAGAGTGGCGTCTGGTACTAAGCAGGCATTTAATAAGTATTTGATAAATAAATCTATGTTCTTGATTAATTAGACAATTTATTCCTACAAGTGCCTGTTTACAGATTGTGGAGGAATGAATGGATCCTACTACTCGACTCAATGCTTCCTCCAATCGATTATCTAAATTAAAATCTAGACTATGTCAGCCAAATTTATTTTCTCTCCAGGTAGTCTCATGAAAAAAATTAAAATTTCCTCTACTATATATTGATCAGCATTGGTGGTTTTCATAAGCAGTGTGGCAATATCAACAGGATATTTCTCATGATTCCTAATTTTCCAAAAGACACAAAAAAGTACAAGAGAAAAGTATATTAGAACTTTTTATTTAGCCTAAACAGCAACAACAACAATAGCAACAAAACTTCTTTACCTGCTGTTATATATTTGAAGAAAGAAGGATGACAAATTAAGGCACAAAATAATAAAGGAATCTTTTTTTCTTTCTTAGGGTGGGTAGAAAATAAAGAATAAATTACAATTTATCCAAGGAATCAGACACTTCTGTTTCAAAATAAATGTTGCTTTTTCCTTTTTCAAGCTAGGAGTAGGACTTTAAAAACAAATACTTTAATTTATACATACATTTAGTAAGAACGTTGCTAAATCAATGTAAGAGTAAGTGTAACTTAGCAGTAAATGTACTAATTTCTCATTTGAAGTATCATTTGCAATAGAAACTTCACATTTGTTAGAAAAAGCACAACACTGCCATTCAGTAAGAGGAGCATATAACTCTTGGTTGCCAAAATGGCATTTTTATTATCATTATTATGATGATTATTATGATTATCATTATTACCAAAAAAAGGACTTTATCCACTCCCTAAGAATTCTAACGTGGATGCTGTCCAGCTTGTGAGAATTGGGCTATATATTTTTTTTAAAAAAATGAGAAAAGGATGAGGAAATGGCTCTGTTGTTTTATTACCTTGGAATCAGGGACTATAAAGAGACCTGAATTATACCATGTAAAATTATGGGAGAATAAAATGGCGCAATGTGTGGTAATTTACAATCAATTTAGTATGTGTCTAGTTATAAATCTGTTCTTCAAATAGATTTCTCACTATTGGAATGAGTGTTTAATTTTAATGTTTATGATTGTCCCCTGTGCTGGTCCTGTAAGAGTTGTTTTAATAAAATTTCACTATACTCAAAGGTATTTTTGACTTGGTCAAATCATAGCATTTTATGTATTTGGAAAAACAGCACAACTTGTCAATATATTCAAACTGAGATTTTCAAAACCTGATGTTTAAAAGGTATACATAAATTACACATTTGAGTTCCCTTGTTGACACTTAGGGAAGCAAAAACCGCTTTTTGTGCCTAAATACCAACTGATATGAAATAATGATGTATCTAGGTGTCAAGTTCAGTATCAGAGTTGAAATAATGGGCCTGTTTTCTGGAGAAGATTAAATATTTTTTTATAATGGTCTTCAACGCTTGCAAGATTACTTGAAGAATGGAAACAAGTCATCCTTATCTGAGGTATTTATTTGGTTATTCTAGAAAACTAGCTAGAATACAGTCTAGTTTGATGTGTTTTACATGGTACTGTAACTTAGATTTTTAAAACGAGTATCTCCTCAGAACATGTCAAGTTTCACATTGTTTCTTAGACTGTTAATGTTTTTCTTCACCAAGGATATTCCAGAAATAATTGAAGCATTTTAAAGCAATATGCTGCACAGAATCCACATAATTATGTATTTATGATAGGTAGAGAAGAACAACACAAACTGTGAAATGTTCTACCTCTATCACAAAAAAAAAAAATATTCATTCTAGGTGGATACTGGATAAATTGAGCAAAAAGGTATTTCTGCCTGACACTGTGAAAAGCTCCATCGGGATATTTTAAAGAGGGAAGCAAGTGAAAATATGATTTGCTCCAGGGAAGGATTTAGTTGCCTGCAAACGAGATCGTAGTAAATGTTTTTTATTTTGACTAGATAGAATGAATATTTTCATTGAGCACTGCATTATGAGATCCTTTGGGCAGAAATTTGCCAATTCTGTATCCAACAATTTGAAATCTTTAGAAAAAAACTTTGAGAAGATAAAGTGAAGTCTAAAAGCACCTCAGTTTAAAAAAGTGAAAATAAGTCTACAGAAAAGAAAGAAACAGTAGTTACGTATGCTTGTCTGTGTGTGTGTGTGTGATGCTGTAAACAGACCAAGATGAATCCTCATTTGCTAAGCCACTCCTCTGTGTGTGCTTGTGTGTGTGTGTGTGTGTGTGTGTGTGTGTGTGTTCTAATGATCCTTTTTCCAGATCATTTTATTCTTGATTTATTTTTTAATATTTATTCTTGATTTATTATTTAATATTTAAGAAGTTTTCCATGGGAAGACAAGTATCATTATTTGTACCTAACAACAGCATGTAAGCTTTTCTTAATCCCTACAGCCTTACCAGTATCTGTTTTGTTGGTTTTTCAGTAATAGTCATTCTGATTGGTATGAAATATTTCACTGTGGTTTTGATTTGCATTTCTCTGATGATTAGTGACGGTGAGCATTCAATTTATTTTTTAATTGACAAATAAAATTATATATATTTATCATACACATGTTTTGAAATATGTAAAATACCTGGAATTCCTAAATTGAGTTACTTAACATATGTATTACATTACATACTTATCATATTTGTGGTGAGAAAATCTACTCTAGTTACAATTTTTTAAAGTAACACAATACATTGTTATTAACCATAATCACTATGTTATATGTCTCTTAAATACATTTCTTCTAACTGAAATTTTGAATCCTTTGACAAACATCTAACCAACATCCGTGCCTCACTTGGACCCAGCCACTGAAACCCATCATTTTACTCTCTCCTTCTATGAGTTCGACTTTTTTTGATTCCACGTATGGGTGAGATCATGTGGTATTTGTCTTTCTGTATCTGGTTTATTTCACTTGTCCCATTTAAGATAAGGCAAGTGCCATCCCCCCATGAGCCTGAAAAAGCAAAAGCAAGTTAGTTACTCCCTAGATACAATGGGAGTGTAGACATTGGGTAAATATTGCTGTTCTAAATGAGTGAAATTGGCCGAAGCAAAGGGTTACAGGTCTTATGCAAGTCCAAAATTAATAGGGCAGTCATTACCTTAAAGTTCCAAAATGATTTCTTTTGACTTGATCTCTAACATCCAAGTCTTGCTGATGCAAAGGATGGGCTCCCACAGCCTTAGGCAACCCTGCCCCTGTGTCTTTCCGGGGTCCATCTTCTGTCCCGGCTGGTTTCATGGCTAGCGTTGAGTGTCTGTGGCTTTTCCAGATGCATGGTGCAAGCTGGTGGTGGATCTATCATTCTGGGGTCTGGATGCTGGTAGCCCTCTTTTCATAGCTCTATCAGGCAGTGCCCTGGTGGGGATTCTGTGCGGGAGCTTCAATCCCACATTTTCCTTCCACACTGCCCCAGCAGAGGTTCTCCATGAGAGCCTCACTCCTGAAGCAAACTTCTGCTTGGGCATGAAGGCATTTCCGTAGTTTCTCTGAAATCTAGGCATAGGTTTCCAAACCTCAATTCGTGAGTTCTGTGCACCTACAGACACAAGATCACGCAGAAACTGTCAAGACTTGGGGCTTACAGCCTCTGAGGCAACAGCCTGAGCTGTACATTGCCCTCATTTTTAACCACAGCTGGAGCTGAAGCAGGTGGGACTAAGGTCATCACGTCTCAAGGCTGCATTGTCCAGGGGACACTGGGCTTGGCCCATGAAATCATTGTTTTCTTCCTAGGCCTCTAGGCCTGTGATGAGGGGGAGCTGCTGTGAAGTCTCTGACATACCCCAAAGACATATTCTCCATTGTCTAGGCTAACATTTTGCTCCTCGTTCCTTAAGCAAATTTCTGCTGCCAGTTTGAATTTCTCCCCAGAAAATGGCTTTTTGTTTTCTATGCATCATAAGCCTACAAATTTTTCAAACTTTTGTGCTCTGTCACCTATTGAACTCTTTGCTGTTGAGAAACTTCTTCTACCAGACACCCTGAATTTTAATTGTGAAGTTCAAAATTCAACAGCTCTCTAGGGCAGGATAAAAATGCTGCCAGTCTCTTTGCTAAAGCATAACAAGAGTCACCTTTGCTCCAGTTCTCAACAAGTTCCTCATCTCCATCTGAGCCCACTTCAGCCTGGACTTTATTGTCCATATCACTATTAGAATTTTGATCAAAACTATTTAACCAGTCTCTAGGATGTTTCTAACTTTCCCCCCACATCTTCCTATCTTCTTCTGAGTCCTCCAAACTATTTCAACATTTGCCTGTTACCCAGTTCCAAAATCACTTCCACATTCTCAGGTATCCTTATAATAGCACACTATTCTTTGTGGGGCCAATTTACTGTAGGAGTCCATTCCCAGGGCCCTGTGAAGAAACACCCAAGACTGGGTAATTTATAAAGAAAAAAGGTTTATTGGACTCACAGTTCCATATACTTGGGGAGGTCTCAGGAAACTTAACAATAATGGTGGAAGGCACCTCTTCAGAGAATGGCAGGGGAGAGAATGAGAGAAACACAGAGTGAAAGAGTGCAAAGCCCTTTACGAAACCATCGGATCTCATAAGAACATGCTCACTATGACAAGAACAACATGTGGGAACCACTTCCATGATTCAGTCACCTCCTACAAGGTCCCTCCCCCAACATGTGGGATTACAATGCAATCTGGTTTACAATTCAAGACAAGATTTGGGTGGGGACACAGAGCCCATATTAATCACCAGAAGTGGAATTGTTGGATAATACTGTAATTCTATTTTTAGTTTATTGAATAATTTCCCTACTGGTTTTCCATATGGCTTTACAAAACCACTGACAGATTATAAGAATTTCCTTTTTTCCATATCCTGGCCAAACATTTCATCTTTCATCTTTGTGACAATAGTTAATGCAACACATAAGAGATGAAATATTACTATCGTTTAATTTACATTACTCTGACAATTAGAGATGTTGATTATTTTTTCACATATCTATTGGTCATTTGTAAGTCTTCCTTGAGAAATGCCTCTTCATAGCCTTTACTCATTTTTAATAGGGTAATTTGATTTCTTGTTATTAAGTAGTTTGAGTTACTTGTATATTTTGTATATTCGCCCTTTCTTCAGTTTATGACATGCAAATATTTTCTCCCAATCTATGAATTGTCTCTTCACTTTACTGTTTCCTTGTTATGAAGAAGCTTTTTTTTGTTTTGCTTTATACAATAACATTTGTATATATTTTACTTTCATTGTCTGGATTTATGGAGTCACATCCAAGAAATCTCTGCACATACCAATATCGTGAATATTTTCTCCTATGCTTTAGTGTTTTACAGTTTCAGAACTTTTGTGTAAGACTAAGACTTTTGAGTTGATTCTTGCTTAAAGTGTGAGATAAGGGTACATTTTCATTCTTCAGCCTGTGCATATTTAGTGTTCAGATCAACATTTATTAAGGAAACTGTCCTACCCCCATTGTGTGTCCTTGGCACCTTTCTGAAAATCCAATTTGCCATAAGCATGTGGGTTTATTTCTAGACTTTCTGTCCAATTCCTTTCATATATGTATCTGTTTTTATGTCAGTACCATACTGTTTTGATTATGTTGGTTTTGTAATATATTTAAAATTCTATAGTGTAATGCCTCCAGCTTTATTATTTTTGGTCCATGTTTCTTTGGCTATTTGGGACTTTTGGTGGCTTCATATAAACTTCAGAGGTTTTTTTTGGTATCATTTTGAAGAATTACATTGGGATTTTTATGATATTTCATTGAATTGGAAGATCGCTCTAGGTAGTATGAACATTTTAGCAATCTATTAATTCTTCTAATCCATTAATACAAGATATTATTCTTCTCTCTTAAAATACTTTGGCTGTATCCCATAAGTTTTGGTATGTTATATTTCTATTTTAATCTATTTTAAGATTTAAAAATAATTCCCTTTAATTTCTTCTTTTAACACAATAATGGATCTGAAGCATATAGTTTATTTTTCATGTACTTCTATTTCTTTATTTTTCTCGTTACTAATTTCTAGTTTCATATCATCATGGGCAGAAAGATACATGATATATTTTCAATTTTCTTTAATTTGTTAATACTTTTATTAGTGGTCTAACATGTGAGCTATTCTGGGGATAGTTCTATATGCAGTTGAGAATAATGCGCATCCTGCTCTCATGTTGGATGGTATGTTCTGTACATGTCTGTCAAGTCTATTTTGTCTAAACTGCAGTTCAAATCCAGTGTGTTCTTATTGATTTTATTTGAATTATGTGTCCCCTGTTGAAAGTGGGGTATTGAATTCAACAATTATTATGTTGTAATCTATGTCTCCCTTCAGATCTATTAATGTTAGCTTTAGATATTCAGGTGCTTTCATTTTGAGGCCATACATATTTCCAATTGTCATATTCTTTTAATAAATTGATTCCTTTCTCACAATAGGATGATTTATCTCTTTTTACAGTTTTTGCACTAAAGTATAATTTATGTGAGCTATTCCTACTTTCTTTTGTTTCTATGAGCATGGAATATATTTTTATCCCTTTACTTTGCAATCTAATTGTCCTTTTAAGTGAAGTAGGTCTCTTGTATGTAGAATATTGTTGAAACTTGGTTTTTCTTTAATCCATTCAGCCTGTCTATGCCTTTTGATTGAATAATTTAATTTCTTTACATTCAAAGTAATTGCTGATTAGTAGTGTCTTTTTGTTTATTTACAAAGTAATTGTTGATTACTAGTGTCCTTTCGTTAATTCTTTTCAGGTTCTTTTACTTACCTGTTTTTTCTTGCTCACTTGCTTTGCTCCTTTGCGGTTTGAAGATACTCTGTGGTAAAATGCTTTCAATATGTTCTTTTGGCCTTTTGTGTATGAATTATAAGCTTTTGCTTTGTGACTATTCTGAAGCTTACATAGACTATCTTATACTTATAAAAGCCTATTTTAAGTTTATAACAACTTGATTACATACCCAAATTCAACATACTATTTTTTTTTTTTTTTTTTTTTTTTTTTTTTTTTTTTTTTTTTGGAGACAGAGTCTTGCTCTGTTGCCAGGCGCCAAGCTGGAGTGCAGTGGCCCGATCTTGGCTCACTGCAACCTCCGCCTCCTGGGTTCAAGCAATTCTGCCTCAGTCTCCCAAGTAGCTGGGACTACAGGCATGCACCACCACACATGGCTAACTTTTGTATTTTTTAGTAGAGATGAGGTTTCACCATGTTGGCCCAGATGGTCTCAATCTCCTGACCATCTGATCAACCCGCCTCGGCCTCCCAAAAGTGCTGGGATTACAGGTGTGAGCCACCACGCCTGGCCCATACAATGGTTTTAACATACCCTCCAAAAATTGTGTTGAAACTTAAACCACAATGCAACATTGTAGAAACATGGGAACTTTTTAGCATTGATTAGATCATGAGGGCTCTGCCTTCATGAATGGATTAATTTCATCATCAAAAGAGTAGGTTAGTTACCTAAAGAGTTGGCTTTAGATAAATACGTTGAGTTTAGCTCAGTTTTCTCTCTCTATCTTGTGAGCTTTCTTGTGGTCTTTCACTTTCCTTATGGGATGACCCTCACAAGTTGTTAATGCCATAATTTTAAATTTCTGACTTCAGAACTGTGAAAAATAAGTTTCTTTCCTTTATAAATTGTTCAGTCTCAAGTAGTCTAAATTGATACCAAGAAGTGGAACTGTTGCTATAACAAATATTTAAAAATGTGGAAGTGGCTTTGAAACTAGGTAATGTGTGGAGAGTAAAAGATTTTGGAGGAGTGGGCAAAAAAAGCCAGTATTTCTCTGAATGAAGGATTTAGATTGATTTTGGTGGGGCTTAGAACGTATAAAACATCTTAAAGATCACTTAAGTGGTTGTAATCAGAATACTGTTGGAATAAAACCAGAAAAGGACATTCTGATGAGGTCATAAATGAGGAACGAGGTATTGGAAACTTGCATAAAGATCACATCATTTATAAAGTAGCAAAGACTTTGGCTGAATTGTGTTCCTCCTCAAGGGGTTTATGGAATACAGAACTTAAGAACAATGAACTAGGATATCTGGTGGGAAAAATACCTAATCGGCAAAGCTTTCAGCCTGCTAGGTGGTGACTTTTTATTATATATGGTGAGATGTGAAATAGGAAAAAAAAAGACTGAACTGAAATTTATAATTAGAATAGAAGAAGAATGGAAAGATTTGAAAAATTCACACACTGGCTGCATTGAGTGAAAAGGCTTATTTAAGAGAGCCAACTAAGTGTGTGGACGAGTGGCTGTTTGCTAAAATGATAAACATACCTTAAAGAAATCCAGGTGCTATTAATCAAGGCAATGGGAGAAAAACTTCAAAGGCATTTCGGAAAACTTCAAGCCTTCCTCTCCCATAACGTGATTAGAGCTCTAGAAAGGCAGTATTGCTTTAGGGAATAGGGATGGACCTGGACAAAGAATGAGTGTTGAAAGTGCAATACAGGACGTTGAGGGTGCAGCAAGGGAAAAGTAAATAGTCTCATGTAAAGGAATCTCCAAAAACTATTAGCAGATTTCTCAGCAGGAACCTTGACTATCAGAAGGAAGTGAGATCATCACAAGCCAATTAAGAATTCTATTTTTAGTAGAGATCTGTTTTGAAATGTTGGCCAGGCTGGTCTTGAACTCCTGACTTCAGGTGACCCACCCTCCTCGGCCTCCCAAACTGCTGGGATTACAGGTGTGAGCCACCACGTCTGGTCTGTTTTTGTTTTCTACAATAAAAAAGATATTTATTTAGGAATAGAACATTGTGATAGCAATATGTGTGCCATAGTAAAATATGTATTAAGAAAGATAAAGGAAGACAATGGTTTTTGAAGAGAAATGAAGATGATTACAACTGTTTTGAGAAAACACCCTGCTTGCATCCCGGTTTCCATTCCAGTGGCGCTCATATCCTGACACCAGCTATTGTGGCCCACTCTTTCTTGCTTTTTAGCTGCAGCTGTGGGGGCACTCCCAGCTGACAGCCTGTTTCCCTGAGACCTCAGAGCTAGTGACCGTGGGCTCCGGGAGAGTGTATATTCTGCCAGCAGCTAAATTTGAAACTGGTGCCTTGCAGTAACTGCTTAGTTTTCAGAAAGGTGTGGAACTAAGTGCAAGCTCTCTCTCTGGAGAAATTCCACCCTGTGGTCTCTTGGCATCTCTTTAAGTTAGTTTCAGGATTTGGGAGAGCCAAGGGGTTTTCTTGTGGCCAGAGCTACACAATTCCACAGTGGGGACGTCAGCCACTTCAAGTCTTTCACTTACCCTTTCCCTATAATAGGAAGTCACTCCCAGCTCCCAGTCCATTCCAGACAGATATCTCTCCCTACTTTTTGTGTTTCCTGTCACTTTTCTGTTGTTCTCTCTTGGATAATGCATTTGAAGTGTGACAGTCTATACACCATTTTGGTCACTCTAAGTGGAAGAGGTGAATATTAAATGCTTCTAGTCGGCCAACTTGAAGGCCCATTGCCTGCTTTTGTATACCATTTGATTTGTTTTCCCATAAGTCTCTTATGTTATTATATATTTTTTCTTTTTGCTCTTGAAATTGGATGCTTTCCAGCAACCTGTCTTTGAGTTTACTGATCCTTTCTTCTGCTTGATATAATCTGCAGTTGATACTTTCTGTTGAAATTTAGGTCCATTCTGATATTCTTCATGATTCTGATGCTGTTTGGTATTTTTTTATATATATATTTTCTATCTCTATGTTGAAGTTCTGTGTTTGTTCTTTCATTGCCTATCAGCATCTTTATGAGTATTATTTTGAATTCTCTGTTACAGAAATCACATTTCTCTAATTCAATAAGGGTCAGTTTTATAGATTTATCATCTTCTTTTATTTGGAATACATTTTTCCTCTTCATTTTCTATGTTCTTTTTTCATTGCTATACAGGAATACCTGAGGTTTGGTAATTCACAAAAAAGAAAGAGGATTATTTGGCTCACTGTTCTGTGAGCTGTATGTGCATGGCACCAGCATCTGCTTGGCCTCTGATGAGGGCTCAGGATTTGTTTTTCTCATGGCTGTAGGGGAGCAGGTATGTCACATGGTAAGAGTGAGCAATAGAGAGGGTGGGTCCCAGACTCATTTTAACAATTAGATAGTGTGGTGACTCATTACCACAGGGAAGGAATCAAGCCATTCATGAAGAATTTTCCTCCATGACCCAAAACACCTTCCACTAGGACCAGCCTCCAATACTGAGGGTTATATTTCAACATGAGATTTAGCAGGGGCAACATATCCAGGCTGTATCAGTTTCTCTGGCTATTTGTGTTGGTTTATATGCATTAAATATCACAACTGCCTCTCCAAGTTTTTTTCAGACTGGACCTGTGTAGAAGAATCTTATCACTTCATCTGGCCAGAGATTTTAATGGGCCTCTCAAATCTGTGTTTGTCCAGACACAGAGAGAGTCACTTTTAAATATTTTATCTACATTTCTCCCAGGGAATGTAGCCACTAAAAATACTTGCACATCTGTTTAAAATCCTTTGTTCTGTGATCTAAGAAAACTGCACATGGCTACTCCCCTCTTCATCCAGGGTTGGGAGGTTTAGGTTTAAGATGCAGTCCCCTGGGCTAAGGTTGTAAAGATTGTATAAGTTAGTGTATGAACAAACTCTTAATATGTACTCTAATGGCATCCTAACTTATACTGCTAATAACGTATTAGGGTAATATGGCTTTAGCCAACAGTGACAGCCATGCTAAGCCTTGAAATGGGCATCTAGTAAGTCTAATTCTATTCACATAACAGGACACCTGGGACTAAAGGTCCCTCTAAGAAAATTTTAGTTAGGCTTCAGGGATAGTAGGAACTACTGAGAAAAAAAAAAAAAAAGCCCAATTGTTAAAAGAAATTTTATAATTTTGTTTTTCAAAAGTGGAGTCTCAATTTCCCTTTGAATACATTACTTTTAATTCAGAATAATTAAAGGGCTATGAATGTAGAAGTAGATAAATATAGTTTGGTAGAGAGACAAAGTATTAGTCTATATCACAATATTGTAAACAGTAGACATCTTTATATATATTAAAAAAAGGCATCAGCTATTTTTTCTGTTTTAAAGACAACCTGAAATGGCTTTTACGTAATGTAACACGATTACTGATAACTTATCTCTTAAGTTAATAGAAATGCACTCTCCTGGTAGCTTCAAATTGCTTCAGATGTCATATGTCATAAATGTTTTTAGCTCTTTCCTTTCATGCCATCATGTTTATGCACCTTCGGCAGGCTGTGGTGCTTTGTCCTTCTTTAGTTTTCTTAAGTGGCCCTTAATTAACAAATGGTTTGACATTTCTGCTGTAAAGTGAGATTTAAGCTAATATTTTTAATGAGTTTATGCTTGAAAATAGCACTTCAGAGAGGAATATTGTAAAGCTATTTTTATTTAATACCATGATTGGTGAATTTCTAAATAGACATTTGAATGTTACCAATGCATACTTTTATAATCAGAAATTGTAGTAACAGAAAACTCTAAGAAGCAGAATAATTGGAATAAAAATATAATGAGATAATGTGATGTTCAAAAGAGATCCTGTCTAGCTCAAAAATTGAATTAAAATGTTTTCTTCAAATAAATCAATACCAGCTATATTTGTGAGGAAGAGATTCATATGATAAATAATTTTTATATACAGTCTCTCTTTCTTGCTTGGAGAAAAATAAACAAACTACTGCATAGAAAAAGATTTTTAGAGGAGACCATCTTTTTGCTCTGTCAGAATCTTTCATAGTAGTTACACCAATCTTTTATCACTTCGTAACAATAGGCTTCAGAAACAAGTTAGCTCAATCTTCTGGTTCTTTAAACAGAGTGACTGGTTATCAGAAATTTTCAGAATTGAAGCCTTGAAAACAGCTGATTCTTAGAATTGTGGGAACAAAACATCTGGATAGTGGGGTGAATATTTCAATTCAATCACAGATCTTGGAGAACTGAGTGCACAGAGTGACATTCAAAGATAAGGATATGTTCAGTATTCTTGTTTCTATATCCAAGGTAAGCAAGCAATAAACAAATAAACAGTGAAAGATAAGGATGTTCAGTATTCTTTCTATATTCAAGGTAAGCAAGCAATAACCAAATAAACAGTGAAAATCAAACAATACACCATACAATAATTCATCATCAATGAAGAGCTGCCATGTTCATATGAGATTTATTTATTACACTAGTAAACTTTGTGACTGGCATTTAGGGTTATTACCAGCAAACAAGTACTCATTTAGTTTGCTTTGTACTCTTTTTTCCAAAAGCCATCAAATAAAACATACAAAGTCCTTTACATTTTAAGATAGAGATTTAAACTTTATATAAAGTTTTATTACTATAATTATCAAGTTTTCTACAGACTTATGCGTCTACGGTCTTGCACATATTCTTAGTCTGAAGCCTAACTGGGTTCATATTATGCTCTACAATAGGTATAACTAAAAGGGATGAGATTTGTGTTTAACTCAAGTAGTTGGGGAAAAAATTTTCTTGCTTTTTATTAGCATTTCAAAATTTTACAGCTAAGTAACTTTTATAATTGGCATTAATTTAATCTTTTCCCTTTTTTTTTTTTTTTTTTTTTGACTCATCAAAGACAGTGCAGGTTTTGGCATGCTTCTCACTAGTGGTAATTTGTGCAGTCATTTATATATGTACCTAAAGATTTTTTTTTTTGCACCTGTCTGAATTTTATGATTTAGAGTGTCCTTGAATATGGTTTCTTAAAGAATGCTAATTTATGATTTTATAATTTTAATTTATCCATAACTCATCTACCATTTATTATGTACATATTTCATATGGTTAACTATTATAAAATGAAAGGAAATTACAAAAGTCTTTGCAAACACAAAGCTCTAGGTCTTTTCCTGAAAATTTTACCATTTGACAGTGTTTCCACAGTGTTAAAAATCAGTTCACCATTTGCTCAACTATGTAACAGAAGACTATATTCAAATAGGTACCCTTAAAAGTACATTCCACACCTGCATTACATGAAAGAGGAGAACTGCTATGCATCATTACTATGCATATTATATTTTCAAACCATTAGTTATAGTAAAGGAATATTCATCAGAGCATAGTCAGAGTTATAATCTAATTTGTTACTTAGGCTATAGATTTCTAAGGAGCTATTATTTAGTATCATGTATCTTTGTAAACATAATTGTAATTCACAGAGAAATATCTGCAGTATAGATTTGAAGTATAGAAAAGATTAATTCTAAAACTGGATTCATTTTAATATCTTGAAGTTGGATTTTGTAACGTGTTTTTGAGTTCTGTCATTTCCTTACTTTCTTGCCACTTCAATGCATGAGCCGTACACTGAGGACTGTATCTTAGTGTTTAATACTTTAAGATTGGTGACAATAGAAGTTGTTTGTGTGCACTTCTTTAAACGAGAAAGGCTTATTATAAGTAGTGTACTTACTTGATGTTCCTCCATTGATTATAATTCATGAATATTCACATAAAACATGATATGCACTTCATGTTTTGCATATTAATCAGATTATCCTTTTATAAAACTGACATGGGTAAATTTTTAAGTTACTCTTTAATATTCATCATAGAAGAGAAGCAATAGAACTCAAAGTTTAAAACTTTGAGAATATTTTAAATTAGTGTATAAAATGCAAATTTTCATATTATAAGTATATCTAATTTTCCTTAAGTCCTTATATTTCTTGAACTCTTATCTTTAAAAGAGTTGTATTAATCCTTACATAGTTTTAAAACTTATTACAGGACCAGTGAAACAAGATATCAGACAGATTAATTAATCAGTTTTATTAAAGAAGCTAGAAAAATTACCATCACATAAACAGAGCCTGAGGCTAAATCTACAAATAAAGCAATATGTACATCATCATTAGATCTCATATGGAGAAGCCCTTTGTCAAAAACTATGCTGAGTCTCGAAAACTCATCATGAAAAGGAGACATCAATTTAAAAGAATTAAAAATCAAACATTTTACTTAAAGCTATATAATGGTTGCTAATAATTCTATATGACTTTCTAGTACTTACCTTGTTTTTTGAATAAGTCTAATAAGATAGAGCCATAAACTGTATTAAACATAGAGGCATATCATGGATAACATTATGAAATGTTAAAATATTTCTGAAGTCTCAAAGAAAAAATTTGCGAAACAGCAGGTTTTTGAGTCTGATATTATATTTTAGCCTATTTATAAGTTAATAAGCTAGGCTGTTTGTATCATAGATGCTGGAAGAAGACAAAAGACCACCTGTTCAGAGACAAATGATTACGAATATTCACAGCATAGGCAGTACCAGGTAAATGAGCATGTTTGTGTCAGTTTGGTTTCCTGAAAGTCCCGCAGGGACAAAGCAACATGGAATCAAATAAACACTGCATCTGCACTGAGTCTGTATTACAGCTGAAGAGTACTGAGCTTGGGGAATTCATCACTTTTATAGTTAGGTGGAAGCAAGCTTGCTCTTTGTCCCAGAGGGAGATGTTACTTTACTCCTCAAGGTTGCTCACTAGGAATTTAGACCTGATAAACCAGGTAAAGAATTGTCTGGGCCCTGCATTCCAGGCACATTCATTAAGATGTGCAGAAGCATGAAAGACCTATGAAGAACTATCTCATTTTGGCCAACAATAAATTGCATATGAAATGGTGGTCCCACAGGATTATAATATTGTATTTTTACTACACATTTTCTATGTTTAGATGTTTGCAAACATAAATATTACCATTGTATTACAATTGTCTATAATATTCAGCACAGTAACATGCTGTCCAGGTGTGTAACCTAGGAGCAATAGGCTATATTCCAGTCATGAGGTGACACATGACTACCATATATATGATAGTTTCAAGAAATCAATCACATTTATTTACAAAATAATTTTAATTCTTCTATGTGGAAAGAAATCCTACAATATGGATAAAGTAAAACTAATTTATCATCATGTCTTCACTGTTGTATGCTCCATAATAGGGATAACAAAAAGGGATGATGTTTATTCCCTCATTCTGGCAGTTGACCAGAAAAAAAAAATTGCTAATCTTTAAAATATCACACATATTTATAGGTAAAACATTAACTAGGTTTTTCCCTATTTTTTCCAAATAATCTTTTGGAATTGCCTCTAGAATCAAATATAAGCTACACACACACACACACACACACACACACACACACACACACACACACAATTTGTTGCTTTTTGTCAGGATATATTATTTTCAATTAGACAAGCTCTCTATGCCTGATTACCTGCATTATTTACCAATTATGTCTTGGAATCTCTTCAAAAAATGTCCCAAGGAAAAAAAATCACTTTATGCCACTACTAAAATGTGCTTTTAGCACAATTGAAAAGTTGAACTCCAAGAAGAAGTATCATTAACCCAAGAGCACATATTTCAATTAGGCTGTAGGTAGAAGGTTACCCATGAATAGGTACAGAACTTTAATATTTTAAATATAACGTGCATATTGTATTTAAACATCAAAAAGATTCATCAGTATGACATTTATAATGCAAAACAGGTAGTTAATATGCAAATTATTTTAGAAAATAATATTTATTTAGATACATCAAAATGTCTGGTCAATTCTAATCCAAAATTATGCCTTTGACTTACAAAATTTTAGACTTGAAAGGAGTTATGAATACACAGTTTATGCTCACATGTTATAAGAACAAACTAGATTGGTTAAAATGACTTATTTAGTATAAAGTAGTAAATTAGAAGAAAAACTGGAAATTGTTTTAACCATTTTTTGTTTTTTTATTTTGCAGTCTAGAACTTTGCCTGGGCATGACATTTGGTTGATTTGCAATAAGATATCAAAATCTCAACTAGAAAGAACAAGCAAAATACTGATTCAATAAGATTAAGTTAACTGAAATAATTATACTACTGATAATATTGACAATTGCTTATTAAGAGCTTACTATATGCTAAGCACCATCCTAAACAATTTATATATAAAACTGATTTAATCTGCACAGAAATTAATGTACTTATTAGCACATTTTTCATCTGAGTAAGGAGAAATCAAACAGATTTAACTAATTTTCTCAAGAGTACCTATGGCATAAATAATTGAGCCACAATTTTATGCAAATAGCTTGACTTCAAAACAAATATTTTCATCCATTAAAGCATTTTTAACGCACAAGCTAAAACACAGGCAAAATGTCAGAAAATTAATTTTTCACTTTCTATGCATGTTGTGTCTTATCCATCCTAATACAAGAAGTAAAGGTGGACAGAAATGAGTCCTACAAGTTTTTCCCTCTGTCAAAACTTCTACACACTGCAGTTTTTCCTAGACCTGGTCACGCAAATTAGGAGGGACGACTATAGAAAAATATTGTAGTAGATCCAAAAAATGCTCAAATTGTATCATCTATCTTTGAAAGTCTTAAGAACATTATTAGGAATCATAATTTAGTGGTAAATAGGTAATCAGAAAACTAGGATCATAGAATAGAATGGTATTAATCCTAAATTAATTCATGTTTTGTTACATATTCGAGCCTAGGCGATTATAAGTGTCCTTGCAACCAGCATGGGAAGACATTATTATGTACTGCTGCCTATGAAAAATACAGTTCAGTTCTCGCAGGCACTTAACTAATCTATCTTCTCTACATAAGCTCTTGTACCTACTTCCCCAAATTCCTAACTGTGTTTATTGATCGTAAAGCAGAGGCATGATGAAATGTTACTGAGAAATGATACATCATTTTTAATTACCAGGTCAAGTGTGTCTTTGGACTTTCTCCCATCTCCGCTGCCTGGACCTTCTCCTTGGCCTCCATCAGTAACTCCCTTGTGTACATTATTTTGGAAATCACAACTAAATCATATCAAAGACATAAAATGCTTCTAACTTCGCCTTACGCTGACTTACAGTGCTGAGAGAGGAAAACCACTTATCCACTTTCTTTTAGTTGTGTAAAAAGGGATAAAAACTTAAGTTATTGAGTGTAATGATTAGTTAATGCCTCTCAAGCACTAAAGAAGTTTTAAAATGTACTGGATGGTGAAAGAATAGAAATTTGTGGACACAGCAGTTCAATTCTCCACCAGAACTTTAAGCAATAAATACAGTATTACAGATCTCATTCCTTTCTAGCATTTGGTGTTCCCAGGAGATAATGCTTTACTTACACAAAAGCTATTAAGAGTAAGTCATGCATTTACACTTTTGTCAATAGTTTTATTGGAAGATTATTTACACTATATTTGCATTTGGGGTATAGTACAGTTTTGATTTTGCTATAAAGTTACATAGCAATTATAGTTATCATATTTGTAGAATAGTTTTTTTTGAGAAAAGAGCAAAAATGAGAAAAAACTGTACACTGTTATGAGATTGTCTACTTTTATTATTATAGAAAAGATGTGTACAATTTCTAAAATATAATTTCTTTAAAAATTGCCCTGCAAAACTTATATTACTTACTTAATTCATATAGAAAGCATTTTTAATTCAGATCTCTTTGTTGAATAGCAAGTGAATACTAGCCAATGGGGATGCAAGTTCATTACACACTAGAACATTGGAGTACTTTATTTAAAAATTATTATTCATTTGATTGCACATAACACTTAGGGATTGTGGTTACTTTTGGACTGCTGAGAATAAAGTATTTTTATGTTTTACCCTGAAGAGTTATAAACCTTATGAGGTACACTGTATTGTACCATATTCTACAATTCATTGTGATGCCAAACTGATGAATTTTTTAAAGGAAACAAATTACTTTTTGAATGCCATTTATTTCTCATTCTTACTGATAGATTACACAGCACATATTGATTATTCTGGGTTAATTTTTTTATTTCACCATTTTGTCTTAGACCTTTTTATTTCTCAATATGTTTCCTGTATTCTCTGTTTTCACAGAGAATACAAGGCAAAAATTGCTATAAAGTTGTTCAAATTAAATGCTGCTATTTTTTTCATAGAATTATGCACTTTCTGTATATATATGTTTGTCTTTCTTTTGGTTTATATGAATTATGATCCCATTGAGCCATTTTAATTGCATATTCACCATTGTAGAATCTTCACCACTCAAAAGACATTCTATTAATCTACAAGGATTCATGTATGACTGTGATCTTAGATTTGCTTATCCACTTTATTAATTATATACTTGCTAAGATTCTTCACACTATATTCTAAAAGAATGCATGTGTATTTACCTTATGTCTTTTATGACTTATCACTAAATTTTGTGAAAAGAAGAACCAAGTATAGAAATGAACACAGAAGAGTATGTTAAAAGAAAATGAAAATTACCTGCAATAATACTTTGTAAAATCCAATGTTTTTATTTTGATATATGCTAATCAATTCAGTATTAAATTATATGTAAATGTATGTATATACAGGTACAAGAAAAACACCTTACAAGTAAATAAAAGCATATCATGTTTCATTTTATGCTGAATTTTCACTTTTTAATTTATGTCCTAGATATATAAATATATCATAACAATAAATATGTTATCTTAAAAACACTGCTTATTGTGTAATTGCTACACATATATCATAATGAGTTTAAGAAACCCACAATTTTAATTATTAATGAATTTTTTAATTTTCTTTTTTCTTGGATCCAATTCATAAGGAGATCTATATGCGGCAGTGTGCTGGACCTAGCTTTCACTAGCTCACAAGGCCTGATTGCTGCAATTGCAGAAATATTGTAGGAAGTTTCTTCCTGGTTTAGGCTTGCAAGGGCGCAAGTGTCCAGGAATTTAACCATTTCTTCCAGGTTTGCTGGTTCATGTGCATAGAGTTCTTTGTAGTAATCTCTGATGGTAGTTTGTGTTTTTGTGGAATTGGTGGTGATATCCCCTTTATCATTTTTTATTGTATTTATTTGATTATTTACTCTTTTGTATTGATCTGGCTAGTGGTCTGTCTATATTGTTGATCTTTTCAAAAAACTATTTTCTGGATTTACTGATTTTTTTAAGGGTTTTTTTTTGTGTCTCTATCTCCTTCAGTTCTGCTTTGATCTTAATTTTTCTCGTCTTCTGCTAGCTTTTGAGATTTTTTGATCTCTCTCCTTTAGCTCTTTCAATTTTGATGATAAGGTGTCAATTTTAGATCTTTCTTTGCTTTTCATGTGGGCATTTATTGCTATAGTTTTCCCTCTAGACACTGCTTTAAATGTGTCCCAGAGATTCTGGTATGTTGTGTATCTGTTCTCACCAGTTTCAAAGAACATCTTTATTTCTGCCTTCATTTCCTTTTCTATCCAGTCAATATTCAAGAGCCAGTTGTTCAGTTTCCATGAAGTTGTGCGATTCTGAGTTAGTTTTTTAATCCTCAGTTCTAATTTGATTGCACTATGGCCTGAGAGACTGTTTGTTATGATTTCCATTCTTTTTCATTTGCCGAGTAGTGATTTACTTCAATTATGTCGTCAATTTTAGAGTAGGTGCAATGTGGTACTGGGAAGAATGTATATTCTGTGGATTTGGGGTGGAGAGTTCTGTAGATATCTATTAGGTTTGCTTGGTCCAGATCTGAGTTCAAGTCCTGAATATCCTTGTTAATTTTCTGTCTTGATCTGTCTAATATTGACAGCAGATTGTTAAAGTCTCCCACTATTATTGTGTGGGAATCTAAGTCTCTTTGTAGGTCATTAAGAACTTCCTTTATGTATCTGGGTGCTCCTGTATTGGGTGTGTATGTATTTAGGATCATTAGCTCTTCTTGCTGCATTGATCTTTTTACCATTATGTAATGCCCTTCTTTGTCCCTTTTGATCTTTGTTGGTTTAAAGTCTATTTTTTCAGAGACTAGGATTACAACTCATGCTTTTTTTTTTTTTTTTTTTTTTTTTTTTTTTTTTTTTTTTGCTGTCCATTTTCTTGATAAATCTTCCTCCATCCCTTTATTTTGCACCTATATGTGTCCTTACATGTGAGATGGGTTTCCTGAATACAGCACACAGATCAGTTTTGACTTTTTATCCAATTGGCAGTCTGTGTCTTTTGACTGGGGCATTTAGTCCATTTACATTTAAGGTTAATACATGAACAGAAACATTTCAATAGAAGACTTAGATGAGGCCAAGAAACATAGGAAAAAATGCTCATCATCACTGATCATTAGAGCAATGCAAAACAAAACTACATTGAGATACCATCTCAAGCTAGTTAGAATGGCAATCATTAAAAAATCTGGAGACAACAGATGCTGGAGAGAATGTGGAAAAATAGGAACACTTTTGCACTGTTGATGGGAGTGTAAATTAGTTCAACCATTGTGGAAGACAGTGTGGCAACTCCTTGAGGACCTAGAAATAGAAATTCCATTTGACCCAGCAATCTCATTAAAGCTGATCGGTGCAAATTCATAAAATTGCAGGTGACTCTTAATAGGAAAGTCTTGAAAAGTGGAGAAAAGTTAGAGGGTTCACACACCTTGATTACAAAAGTCACTGTAAAGTAACAGTAATTAAAATCTAGTATTGGCATAAAAATAGATACTGAGAATAATGGAATTGAATTCAGATTACTGAAGTACATTGATACATCTATATTCAATTGATTTCCCACTGTTAGTGGGATTGTAAATTAGTTCAACCTTGTGGAAGACAGTGTGATGATTCCTCAAGGATGTAGAAACAGAAATACCATTTGACCCAGCAATCCCATGACTGGGTAATATACCCAAAGAATTATAAAACATTCTCTTATAAAGACACATGTACACTTGTATTTATTGTGGCACAGTTATCTAGTTTTGACTTACACAATGACAGAAAACGTTTGCAAATTCTACAGCTGATTGGGGTCTAGTATCTAGAATACGTGAAGAATGCATGCAATTCAACACCATAAAGAGGAACAACCTAACTGGTGAATTGGTGAAAGACTTTGAATTACTATTAGCAACTGATTAGTGAACATATGAAGATGGTCAATATCATTAATAATTAAGGGAATGCATTTAAAACCACAATGAGGTAGCATGTCACATCCACTAAAATGGCTGTAATTTTTAAAAACTTAAAACACTCAAAAAACAAACAAACAAAAAACATAAAATAATAAATGTTGGCAGAGAGAATGTGGTGTAGTTGAAAACTTCCTACATTGTTGTTGAAAATCTAAAGTGGTGCAGGCACTCTAAAAACAGTTTGGTGGTTTCTCAAGAAATGGAAGATAGAATTACCATATGACCCAGCAACTCTTCTACAGGTATAACTTTTAAAAATTGCAAGTTTTTGGTTTTCTACTTTTACAATAACTTTCTTAGCTGTACTTTGCACAATAGCAAAAATGCATTAATAACCCTATTATCCATTAACTGATAAATGGATAAACAAAATGTAACATATTTATATTCATATTCAGCAATAAAAAGGAGTGAAGAATTACTACCCGCTACAACGTGATGAGCCTTGAAAATGTTATGCTAAGTTAAAGTATCTAAAAATCTAAGGTCACATATTGCATAATTCCATTTATATTAAATATTCAGAATAGGCACATCTATAAAGACAAAAAATAGACTAGTAGTTGCCAAAGCATCAAGGTAGAGGCAAATGGAGAGTGACTGCTTGATAGGCAAGGTTTTCTGTTTGGTGTGATAAAAATGTTCTGGAACTAGAATCTACTGTAATTTCAGAGAATGCCTCTGAAGAAAAAAAAATATGATAAGAGTTTTCTCATCATCATAGTTTAATTTTTCTTTTCGCAAAATTGCTATATTTAAATTGCATTTTTCTTGTCATAGCGACCATCTTTTTTTTAACGTTTTAAAATGAATGATTTGGTCTTCTATCACCTTGTCACTTAACTTTTTATTGTTAATCTACCAGGAGAATTATTAACTACATTTATTCACCTCTTATTTAATTTAACTTTAAATTACTTTCTTTGTTAACCTATGATATGTGTAATTTTCTTTCTTAAATATAATCCATGAATTCTCATCATATTTTCACGCATTGAAATATATTTAAAAAGAAGTCATTGAGATAAACTATAAGTTTTAAATACTAGATAATGTTATTCATCAGTTTTAAAACTCTTAATTGTAAAACAGTCATAATTAATATTCTGTTTCATAGACACTCAGGGATAAATGATAAAAAAGATATTTTGTTTTATGAAGTCTGACTATATTACTTATATGGTTAAAAACATGTTCAATAAAAGTCACAGATGCAGACTAAATATTACTTAATATTAACATGCAGTGCTGTGTTTCTCTGAGAATGTATTCACTTACTATATCAATGAATGTGTTTGCTGCCTTGAAACATATGTACACATATAGCACTGTCAGCCTGACAGAGCACAAAGTAAACAACATAGTCTAACTTTGCAAATTACTGTATTACAAAATGTAAAATACAATTTACTGTAATTTCTAAAAAGCATTGTTTTATTATGTATCATTTAGTTGAGAAATAACAATTTAACCCCAATGTGGAAGGTGATCCTGTACTATCATATAGTGGTATTTCTCTCTTACCTGAAGAATTCTGTGCTTTAGCTGACTAAGTAAACATGCTTTTTTCATTAGCACAAAAGCTCTGTAATCTGTATAGACTCATGAAAATTAGAGAAGTTCACCTATATCAATATTTGTTTAATTTACAATGTTTCAAAGTAAAACTTAGAGTTGTTAAATGTGTGCTTCTTTTTTTGCCCCAAGCTAATGGAAATAATATTTACATAAATACATATTACTCATTCTACCTCGAGTAAGTACTTGGATATTTAAACTAGTATTTTATGGTTGGGGTTCTAATAATCATTGAACCAACTGTTTTTCCAAATTGAAAGACTACAGACAACAAATTACATTTTTTTCCCACCTGGTATGTATTAGAACATAAATACTTGGGAAAATTATGTCTCCTATAGTTCCTGAATGCCTAACCCAAATAAGCTTATGTTAAAAATAATCAATAAAATTCAAATACTAATTTATTTTTAATATACCATGAGAAAATAAGGGATACCACTATTTCCAAGGAAAACTGAATCCAAGGCTTAAATGTAGTTGTCAAGACTATCTGCTATTTTCTTTTTATTTATTTATTTATTTGTTTACTTATTTATATTTTTATTGCATTTTAGGTTTTGGGGTACAAGTGAAGAACATGCAAGATTGTTGCATAGGTACACACCTGGGAGTCTGATTTGCTACCTTCCTCCCCCTCACCTATATCTGGCATTTCTCTATTCCATCTCCTTCCCTCTTTCTCTTTTTAACTTGTAACATTTACAACTCCAGTGATTTCCTCTAAGAAAAATCAACTAGACCAGTGAACAGAAATCAGATTCATGTTTATTCTGTATTTTAACCCTAGAGTCCTGAGGGTTTTTATATTTACTTAGCAAAAAAGTTATTTTGTGGGGAGTTGTTTGCCATCTTTTATTGCATTACTGCCCGTGTCGGTTGGTGGTAGTTATTGAGAGGAAGCTGGTGAACTGAGATCCAATATTGGAAAAAGAGTGAAGGCAAAAATTTTCCAAAGTATAAACAAGACATAAATAGCCCTGAAGAAAGAATTTATATGTGTGTAGATACATATATATTTGTTTAATTTTTAGTGTTTCAAAATAAAACTTAGAGTTGTTAAATGTGCGACATAGTATAAAATTACCCAACAGAACAGAATGCAAGATGAGGAAATCATAGAAATAGTACAGGCAATAAGACCAAGGACCGATGAAGAGCTGAAGAGAATTGATGTGATTCACAGAGGTACGTAATGACATCTCTGCTCTTTAAATAACAGTTTATCACATAACATGCTTTCTAAGAATAATCTTCTAATTGAACAGTAAAAAACGACTTAATTTTTTACTTACTGATACATTATGTGTTTCTTATACTAGCCTCAGCCATGTAAACATATAGAAATTCTGAAAAAAGGGAAGATAGTATTTAACTCAACTAGACAAGTGGAAACAAGAAATAAAGTACAATTTCAGTGATTTTAAACTATATTTCCATTATTTTTCCTTGTATTTTCCTATATTTCTAAAATAATTCTCTTAAAGTAGTGCTTTCATCTCTTTTGATACTTTAAGTACTGTCACTTTTGCCATTACTTTAATGTAACCATTAATTAGAAATACATGTGTAGCATAATAGATCATTAATCAGAAAATATTAATCATAAATGTAAATCATATACATAATCTCAAAGAAATATTTATATTACTAAAATAATAGCATTGATTAGATGGTTACTAAAACTGAGATATTGTGTTAAGTGGCTCAGAGATTATTTCATTCAATCATCACCATGTATTTTGAGGATTATGTAATCTTTAACAGTCAAAAACGATCTGAACAGGATTATTCAATTTAACAACTCAAGTTATTAGCCATTACACTTATATAAAAATAAGTTGTACAGACTAAAACAATCACTAACATTCTAAAGAAACAAAATAATAAAAAAGATAATATGTAAAATTTAAAATGACAAGTATCTAGGGCAGTCACAGTATACTCCATTCTAGGTAATAGCATGGATGAAAATACATTAATTTATATATATTTGAATAAAATATGTATCAATAAGGTTATCATAAATCAAATCTTTGGCACCAAAAGGAACATGAGAAATAAGAAAGGGTAGTTACAGCAGGGCACAGTGGCTGATGCCTTATAATCCCAACACCTTGGGATGTTGGAGCAGGAGGTCAGGAGGTCCAGACCAGGCTGGCCAACATGACAAAACCCCACCTCTACTAAAAATACAACAAATTAGCCAGGCATGGTGGTGTGCACCTGTAATTCCAGATACTTGGGAGGCTGAGGCATGAGAATCACTTAAATACGGGAGGTGAATGCTTCAGTAAGCTGAGACCCTGTTACTGCACTCCAGTCTAGGCAACAGAGCAAGATTCTGTCTCAAAAAAAAAAAAAAAAAAAAAAAAAAAAAAAAAAATAGAAAGGGTAGTTACAAGAAGATTAGGTTTTGGGATTTATCTGAATAGGATTTAAATTTTTAGAGACACTATTGATAAAACATTACTTTTTCAATTTAATTTTGATGAAAAGCAATATGTAACTTCAGGAAATTTTGTTATTGGCAACTAAGGAAGGTGTAATAACTTACCATAAACCCTGAAGATAGTGAGTCTGTGATTGATATGGTTTCAGTAAAGATAAATATAATAATTCAATGTAATCAAAAAGCCAGAGACTTAGTGAGTATATAATATAATGTATAAATTTATCCATATTAAATTAGTGTCATTTTAAAATCACAGTGCAATGTTGTGGTTAGGTTCTCTGTAACGTTAATACAATGTATGTGTCTCAAGAATATATTAATTTTTGTCTAGTACTTTTAAGTTACATTGAGTAAAACTTTAGTGTCAATATATATAATAACTGAATTTTATTAAATTAAAAATACTACATTTTAACTTAGCTACCCTAAATAATACATTTATACACAAACTATAAAATATGAAGTAATTTGTTTAATTTTGAAAAAGTGCTATTTTCATTTCCTATAATACTTTTGTTACACAAGTACTATCATTTTCTGTATATTTTCAATGTATTAACAATCTTTATGCAAATATGCAGTATTCAGTTATCTTTTAACATAAATGTAACATATATTTCACTTAATTCTATGTCAAAACATACATTGATGTTTTTCTCATTATAATGCAAATTTATTTTTAAAAACCATTATGATCAGAAATTCCTTAGGTATAACATGGTCTTTACTACTCCTAATAGAGAGACAATTTTATAAGGTTTTATATATCATTATGTATAATTATTACTAACTTCAAATGTATTAGAAAATAATTCATATTTCAAGGTCAAAGCTATTCAGAACTTTTAACCCATACTTCATGATAAAATATTTTTGGAAATATTAGAAACTATAGTAGTTTTACTTTGATTTTTCTGTTCAGAATGTGCAGTACTGATTTGTCTGACACAAAGAAAAAATATGAGAATAAAAAACTATTATTTACAAATCTTGAAATGTATTTATTTTTTAATTGACAAGAAGAATTGTATACATTTATTATATCAAAAATAATGCTTTGAGAAACAAATACATTGTGGAATAGATAAATCAAGCTAATTAATATATGCATTACCTCACATACTCAACATTTTTTTGCTGTAGGAAAACTTAAAATCTACGCTCTTGGATATTTTCAAGAATAGATTTTGCCATGAATTATACTCACCATATTGTACAATAGGTCTCTTAAACTTATTCTTCCTAACTGAAATTGTGTGTCCTTTGAGTAGGATATCTCCAACCTCCTCTACCCTTTAGGCCCTGGTAACCATCATCTACTCTCTGCTACTATATGTTCATTTTTTTTAGATTCCACATATAAATGAGATCATGTGATATTTATCTTTCTGCGCCAGGATTATTTCACTTACCAGAATGTCCTCCAGGTCCATCTATGCTTTCACAAATGGCAGGATTTTCTTTTTCTTATTTTTTAAGGTTGGATAACACTCATGTCTCTGTGTTTGTGTGTGTGCACTTGCACATGCCTGGGCATTTATCACATTAACGCACTTTATCTATTCATTAATGAACACTTAGGTTGATTTCATATCTTGGCTATTGTGAATAATTTTGCAATGGACATGGGAGTACAGATAACTCTTTGACATGCTGACTTCATATTCTTTGGATATATAGTAGTAGTATTGCTGAATTATAAGGTAGGGTTGTTTTTTTTTTTTTTGAGGTAACTCAATATTTTCCATAATGGCTATACTAATTTACGTTCTTACCAACAGTTACAAGGATTACCTTTTCTCCACATCCTCACCAATACTTGTTATCTTTCCACTTTATGATAATGGCTTTATGACAATAGCCATTCTAAGACATGTGAGGTGATATCTCATTCTGGTTTTGACTTGAATTTCCCTGATTTTTAGTGATGTTGAGCATTATTTCTTATATCTGTTGGTTATTTATACATCTCCTTTTGAGAAATGTCTACTCATGTCCTTTGACCATTATTTATATTGTTTTCTTGCTACTAAGTTAATTTCATGACATTTTGGGATATTAATTTCTTGTCTGATGTATTCTTTTCAAATATTTTTCTACACTTCTTAGGTTGACTCTTTACTCTGTTCTTTTTTGTTGTTGTTGCTTGTTTGTTTCCATTGTTCTGTAGAAGACGTTTAGTTTGATGAAATCTCATTTTTCTATTTTTGTTTCTGTTACCTGTGATTTTAGGGTCATCTCCAAAAAATCATTGCCTAGACCAATGTCATGGAGCATTTCACTGACTAGTTTTGTAGTATATAGTCTCACATTTAAGTCTTTAATTCATTTTGAGTTGCTTTATGCATATATTAAATGAATCCAATTGCAGATTTCTGAATGTGGATGTGCAGTTTTCTCAATACCATTTATTGCAAAAATTATTTTTCACCCATTGTTTATTCTTGGCACCTCTGTCAAAAATTGGTTAAGCATAAATATATAAATTTATCTGTGGACTCTTTATTCTGCTCCTTTGGTCTAGATTTCTGTTCTTATGCCAGTACCATGCTATTCTGATTACTATAGCTTTGCAATATACTTTCAAGTCAGGTAGTGTGATGTCTCCAGTTTTATTCTTTTTGGTCAAAATTGCTTTGAGTATTCTTCATCTTCTTTGGGTCTGTACAAACTTTTGGATAGTGCTTTCCTGTTTCTGTTAAAAAATGTCATCCCAATTTTGATATAGATTAGATTGAATTTGTACAGCACTTTCAGTCGTATGTACACTTCAACATTAATTTTTCCAACACATGAACATTGGATATCTTTCCACTTGTTTCTGTCTTCTTCACTTTCTTTCATCAATGTTTTATAGTTCCCAGTATATATGTTTTTTACTTCCATAGTTAAATTAATTCTTAAATATTTTATTTTTTAAACTTTTGTTAAGTGGGACATTTTTTCTTGAAAAATTTTTTTTTCAGATAGTTGGTTGTTGGTTTCTAGAAGTGCTACCAATTTTGTAAGCTGGTTTTCCAACCTGCAACTTTACTGTGTTTCTTCATTATTTGTAACAGTTTTCTAATGGAGTCATTAGGGAATTTTATATGTAAGATAATGTCATCTGCAAACAAAGATAATTTAACTACTTCTTTTCCTATTTGAATGCCTTTTATTTCTTCTTGTTCTGCCTAGGACTTCTAGTACTTCACTAAAGAGAAGTGACAAGAGTAGACATGATTGTCTTGCTCTTGATCCTAGAGGAAAAGATTTCAGCTGTTTTGAGTATGTTAGTGGTAAAATGTTATATATGGCTTTTATTATATTGAAGTACATTCCCTCTATATTTAAATATTAAGAGGTTTATCATAAAGCATGTTGAACTTTGTCAATTTTTTTCTATGATCTTTTGTGATGATTATATATTTTTATTCTTATCTTTTTGTGATAATTATATATTTTATCCTTATGTAACAAAATTTCATTTTGTTAATGTGGTGTATCACATTTTTTTGATTTTTGCATGTTGAATTATCATTGCATATCAGAGGTAAATCTTACTTGATCTTGATGAATAATTCTTCTAATATAATGTTGTTAACAGTTTGTTGAAGATGTTTACACCTTTAATACTAACAGGCATATTGACTCACATAATAAAATGAGATTCATGTAATTAGTGATTCAGTTGTTTTACAGCATTGTCCAGATTTTTGATTTCTTTATAGTTCAGTCTTGGTAGGTTTTGTCTGTCTAGGAATTCATCTATTTGTTCTATGTTATCCAATCTATTGGCGTATATTGATCATAGTAATCTCTTATAATACTTTGTATTTTTGGTTTCAGCTATAATGTATCTTCTATCATTTCTGATTTTATGGTATTTGAATTTTCTTTCTTTTTTCCTTAGTCTAGCTAAAATATTTGTTAATTTTTTCTTTTAAAAAACCAACTGTTGGTTTCACTAGTCTTTTCTATTGTTTTTTGGTCTTTTTTTTATTTATTTCTGCTTTAATCTTTGTTCCTTTTTACATCTACCATCTTTGAGCTCAGTTTATTCCCTTCTTTTTAATTTTTTAAGTGTAATCATAGACTATTTGTTTAAAAATCTTTCTCTTTTTTGGTATAGGAACTTACTGCTATAAACTTTTTTAAAAAAAGTCTTTACATGTATTCTATAAGTTTTGGTATTTTGCATTTTCTTTTAATTTGTCTCCACATAGTTTTAAATTTCTCTTTTAATTTCTTTCTGACCATTGGTTGTTCAGACGCATGTTTTTAATTTCTAGATATTGATTAATTTTCAGAAATTCCTTTAGTTATTCATTTCCTGTTACATACCATTGTTGACAGAAAAGAAAATTGCTCTGATCTCCGTCTTCTGAGATTTACTGACTTGTTCTTTCTCCTATTTGTTTTCAAATACCATAACTTTTGTATTTCTTTTTTTTTTTTCTTTCATCCTGTTTTACTGTCTTCCTTTGTGATCAGATGATTTTCTCTAGTGGTGTGCTTTAATTGCTAACTGGTTTTCCCTTGTGTACTATTACAGCTTTTTGCTTAGTTGTTACCATGAGACTGACATTAAACATCTTAGAGTTACAACAGGCTGTATAAAATTCACTGCAACTTAATCTCACATTAAAAACCTCTACACTGTTTCTCCAATTTCCTCCACCCATTTTATGTTTTTGATGTCACAGTTTAGTCTTTTTACATTATATATATTTTAGTAAATTATTGTAGTTCTTATTATGAACAATAAGAGTGTGCAAGGGCCAACCAGGTACTGGGATTGACCTGGCACCTGGGTCCACTGGGATGGATCTGAAATGCCCATGGGGCTGACCTGGTGCTACAGTTACCTGAATACTGAAGCCATTGGGCTGGGTCTGGATGCTGAGTGTAAAAGGAATGGCATCGAGTCCGAGGATGTGGAAGTGGTTCTGGAACCTGAGTCCATAAAGGTCAGCTTGATGCCAGCGTCTTGGAGTGGGCATATACTTGGGGTCTACTAAAGTACACCTGAATCCTGGCATCATGAGGACCCACCTGGAGCCTAAGGCCAGGCTGAATTTGGGGCAGGTATAAAGGTAGGCCTTCAGGGTCTGGTTCAGAACCTGGGATTGCGGGTAACAGCCTGGTGTCTACAGCCATGGGGGTTGACTTGATGCCTGGGCCATGAGAAGAGACCTGAAGCATGGGTCTATCAGGGCTTTCTTGGAGGCTGGGTATGAAGGTGCTGCAGCCTGGGTCCCATGGCCATAGGGGCTTTCCCATAACTTATGTCCATGGGGACTACCCTAGAACTGAGGTCTGCTAAAATGGGCCTGGACCATTGGCCTGTTGGAGTATAAGGCTGCATGGGCCAGCCAGGAGAGTAAGCTGCAGATAATGGGCAGGCACCAAGCAGGCCTAGGGCCTGTGTTCATAGGTAAAGGCTTGTTGTGTTAGGGTACGGGTGTCAACCTAAAGCTGGGGTAAGCCTGAAGCCTGAGGTTCTGTGGCTAATCTGGGACCGGCCTCAAACCTGGGGATAAAGGGCCTGACTGAAGGCTGAGTCTGTGGGCATTTTCCTGATGACTAGGACTGCAGGCATAGTGCTGGAGTTGGCCTAAAGCCTGAGGTCTTGGTGGCTAGTACAGTGTTGGAAATATAATTGTTATTGAAATGCTGCTTAGATGATATTCTGTGAAAATGTATCCATTGTTAAATGTATTATATTTATGAAAGAACTTTTAAATCTGTAATAAGCAATCTTCACCTCTATGTTTATACCACTAGAAAGTGGAACTTTAAATAGATCCTAGAAAATGTCCAAGAAACATCTATAAAATATAATAAACGTGCACAATTACAGACACATTGAAATGTTTCCATTTAAGAATTCCCATTCTTATGACCCTGGCAATGAAATAGAAAATGTGATTAGGACCACCAAGAATTTATAAAATGAACAAGGACAAGCAAACAAAAACCTAGAAGCTTTTTGAATGTAAATATTAGCAGGACAATGTAAAATTTTAAAAAAAAGAAAACCCACAACTTACGTAAGAATTCTAATATTTCTAGAAGAAATAACCTAGAGATATCTCATAGACACATTTCTTAGGCTCAAACAGAAGATAGTGAAACTATAGTGAAATTAAGAGCTCCAAAATTCAAACAATGTTTCATTTGTTCACTCCTCTATTAGAATTCTGACCCATGGAAGATTTAGTAACAAGAAGTAGTGAGTCATTCTGTTTCTGTAGAAGTGGATGCCATCCTCTTCTCTATTAATTCTGTAAACTGAAACTCAAAAACTGAGAAACATTAGTTTGAAGTATACAATGTAGCATTCCAAGTGAAGATTAAATATAACTTGACACAAATTGTTATAATAATTGGTGTTAGAGACAATTATTACATAAAAATATGGGATTAAATATTGTTAAATAAATCTTTAATTAATTGGAGTCACCAATCTGATCAATTTTATTTAATTTTACTGAAGGAATTTTGAAAGTTTGAAAGAAAAAAATAAAATAGAAAGCATAGGTTTCAGAATTATTTAGGGGACAATAAGTCATGCATACAATTTATTCTAAAATTTGGTCACATTTTTTTCAACACAACTGTCTTGTTTCCACATTTCTCAGTATATTATTTTTGTGGTAGTTTTATGTCTTTAATTATCTGATTCTTGTGACAAATTCCTAAATGTCTTTTCTTTACAATCCAGTCTCATCTGTATGATTTAAGACACTAAATTACACCTGTATTTTCATGTGACTGTTTTTAAACTTGAAAGCTAGAAGTCAGCTTTAGTTTTTCTTCTTCTTGACTCTCTCAACTCCAGACTGTTAACAAAATCTCAGTCCATCTATGCATTGTCTCTAAAACTAATGGCTTCCATTTGATTTCCACTCTCCTAGTTTAGAGTCCTATTAACTCTTACTTAAATGCATAAAATGGCATGTCATAGAGCACGCTTGCTTTTAGTTTCCATCATTGTGTACAGCAAAGGTGACCAATCTTCATTTGATCAGTTCCGTTAATATTATCTACTAACCAAGCTCTAGTGTCCAGATCTTCCTTTATACAACCACTGGTATAACTTTAGCATTTCCTTGTAATGTCATAAAAACTCACTTTGCCAAATGTTTTTCTTCCCATATCCTTCACACATCATCTGTATTTCAAACACGCAAAATTTCTTGAACTTATCTTGAACTTTCCTATAACTATGCCCAAGCTGTTTCTCCCATGAACTTGTTCTTGTTTCTTGGGATTCCATAGCTTGTAACTATACATTCAGTATTACCTCAATTATAATGTCTTTCAAAATCTTATATCAGAATCAAGCTGTCTTGCTCTACAGTGATTACCTATTTGTACCACATACATAAAGTATTTATAAGGTATCTGCTTCTCCATTCTATCACAAATAATTGAAGACAAGAGGTCTTGTGTTCATTGCTCTTTGAACCATTATTTTTTTTCTGGTTTGGTAAAGTGAGTTTAAAATGTATTAAATAAATCAGAATTGGATGAATTAATATTAAAATTAATTAACACCAGTAATTCAGTACTGAAGTCACTAACTCAAGGTGGATCACAAATAATTTTCTATTAAATTTTATCAAAGTTTATTTTTCATAAACTATTACAAAGCCTGTTAATTATAACAACTTATACAGTCAATAGTCTCAGTTTTCTACTTCTCCTTTTCTACAAAATATTAGTTGTTTTTTTAAAAAAAAATACTAAACATACATTGTAAACAAAAACAAAAAGAAAATGCATATTGGTAAACAAATGCCTTAATTTCTATAATTCTACCATTACTAAATAACTACAATTTGTACTTTTGCACTTTTCAAAAAGACTCTCTATACTTCATTGTATATGTACACATGTATTAAGGATAATTTAACCTGCATTCACATTTTAATCTATTTTTGTGGCTATTTTGTATTCCCTAAAAATTTATTAAAATTTTTGGAACTAAGCTTCTCCATTTGGACATTAAAGTGATTTGCATTTTAAAAAGAATTATTATAAATTGAGTAACAATGGGATTTATAATGTATGTTCAGAAAGTTTTGAAAATAAAATAATATTCACTCTAAATAATATAATAATAAATAACTTTTCAAATTTATTCTTGAAGTCAATTATAGTTTTTTCAATGGTGACTTCCTATAGTTTGAATTGCTAAATCAGATTATAAACATTTTTAAGTTCTTCAACTATCCCCAACATCTTTAGATGATCGAATTGATTATTATACATGAAATATATATATATGTATACATATATATGTGTATATTTGTCTATAAAGCCAAGCCAACATAAATTTGCAATCAAATTAGAATGACTCATTTTAAGAAAATATTTTTGATATACCTTGTAACTTGTTCTTTATATAAAAACACGAGCCAGGAAGTCATCTGCCTTCTTACAAACAAGAATAGAAAATAAAATGTCAATTTCATGGATATGAATGAATACCAAGCTGTTGCCTAATAGACAATTGAATTATTATCACTAATTATTTTTAGATAGTGTGAAATTCACAGATTATTTTTCAACCAAATGAACTTTAAATTTTAACCTGAACAAACTGAGTTGAATTATTGATAGGAATATCTGTGGGGGATACAGTCATATTGGATATGAACACATTAATTTTACTTTCTCATCATATTAGTACCGACTAAACTCTAAAATTTACTCATATCTTGCTCCCATAGACAGTAAAATCAAACTTGTCTTAGGCTATAGCTTTACCAGAGATAATCAATCAGAGGATTCAAACATGACTCTCTGACCCGATTAAACATAGTTGACACAATTATGTTAAGTACACATATCACTTCTGAGGACTAATTTCTTTACTCTAATAAAATATTAGAGTAAATATTTTATTAATCTTCCTATGTCAAAAGAGAAACACATTATCTGCTGTAAATTCAGTAAATATATATTAATTTGTTATTTATTCTAAATATTTTATATTAAGCATTTAGAAAATACTACATTTTCCCTATGTATCTCTCTTTAAACTTTCTAGCATAATATATAAATCTATTTAGAGAAGTTTACTCTTATCCTCAGCATATATTTCACAACACAACAACCTTAATTATCTTCCTACCATAATTTTGAATAAGCATAATCTATGAACTTACAGATCATGTGTTGGCTACTCAGCAATTTGAATATTGTATATAATATTAAGATTTTAAATGAAACTAAAGTTTTCTTGCAATATGGGAAATAATAAAAATACACATTAGAAACTTGATTTATACTACCTGAAACTGCAATCCACTAGGAGGAAACATAGGGGGAGAGCTCCATGACATTGGTCTGGACAAAAATAAAATGCTTAATGCAACCTCAAAAGCACAGGCAACAAAAGCAAAAATAGATAAATTGGATTATTCAAACTAAAATGCTGTGCACAGCAAAAGAAATAATCAACAGAGTAGACAACCATACATATCTATTACTTTGAAAATAATTTTGATAAATTTTGATAGATAATATATAGTTAATGAAGATGATTTAATTATAAAATCAAATATTCTTTGGTATTCAAAACATTGAGACATATATATGTTAATATTAAGTTTTTTTAAATTGTACTTTAAGTTCTGGGGTACATGTGCAGATCATGCAGTATTGTTGCATAGGTACATACATGGCAAGGTGGTTTGCTGCCTTCATCCCCCTATCACCTATATCTGGTATTTCTCCCCTCATTATCCCTTCCCCCCTACCCACTCCAGCTGTACTGCCCCTAGACTCCCCCACTGATCTCAGTGTGTGATGCTCCTCTCCCTGTGTCTACGTGTTCTAATTGTTCAAAACCCACCTATGAATGCTAACATACGGTGTTTGGTTTTCTGTTCTTTTGTCAGTTTGCTGAGAATAATGGTTTCCAGATTCATCCATGGCCCTAGGAAGGACACGAACTCATCATTTTTTATGGCTGCATAGTATTCCATGGGGTATATGCGCCACATTTTCTTTATCCAGTCTATTGATGGGCATTTGGGTTGGTTTGAGGTCTTTGCTGTTGTAAACAGTGCCGCAATAAACATACATGTGCATGTGTCTTTATAATAGAACAATTTATATAATTCTTTGGGTATATATCCAGTAATGGTATTGCTGGGTCAAATGGTATTTCTATTTCTAGGTTCTTGAGAAATCGCCACACTGTCTTCCGCAATGATTGAACTAATTTACACTCCCACCAACAGTGTAAAAGTGTTTCTATTTCTCCACATCCTCTCCAGCATCTGTTGTCTACAGATTTTTTAATGATTGTCATTCTAACGGATGTGAGATGGTATCTCAACATGGTTTTGATTTGCATTTCTCTAATGACGGGTGATGATGAACATTTTTTCATATATTTGTTGGCCTCTTCAATGTCTTCTTTTGTGAAGTGTCTGTTCGTTTCCTTCACCCACTTTTGAATGGGTTTGTTTGTTTTTTTCTTGTAAATATGTTTCAGTTCTTTGTAGATTTTGGATATTAACTCTTTGTCAGATGGATAATTTACAAAAAATTTTTGCAAAAAGATTTGCAAAAAATTTATGTAATATTATTTTTTTTATTATTGGAAGTTCATTCTCTTTGGAATATGGGTTCTGAATTTTAAATAGGAAGCAAAGCCAGTTAGAATAATAATGACCTTAGTTTACATTCCACATGATTATATTGTGCCCATGGTTGGTTCTCTAATACATTAAAATTTATTTATCCATTCATTTATTTATTACATTGTATTGATCGACTAATATGAGCCTGACTCTTTTCAAGTACTGAGGCTACAGACATGGAATAAACAAAAAGATCACTTTTGCTACCATGAAATTATATTGCACAGTGACAGTATGACAAATTATAGTAAGGAAAAATAAATAAATAAAACTCAAGTTTTATTGTGAGCCACACAAGAAGAGCAAAAATCAGGCTAGACTTCAATTAGTTAAAGTTTTTCTGGTAATAAAGGCAGAAACGCTAATGACAAGAATAAGAAAGAATTTTGTGTAGATCATTTACCTATTCTTCTTACCCTTTCTGGGTTTCACTCTATATAAGAAGGGGGCTAATCTCTGCAGATTCCATCTAAGATCAGCAAAAAGAATGAATTGATAGAGCATTGCCAGGCCAACTTATCCTAATTGACAGTTTTGGAAGATGCCAGTTAAAGCAGTAGAATGCACATTCTTTTCAAGTGCACATGGAACCTTTTCCAAAATAGGGCATAGTTTAGACCATTAAATCAACCTTAACAGTTTTAGAGTATGTTTTCTAACTCCAGTGGAATTAAATTAGAAATCAACAATAGAACTTTGAACAATTATGCAAATATTCAAAACTAAAATAAGCACTTCTAAATCACCCCGGGACATCCAATAATTCAGAGAAAAAATAGTATTTTTAACTTAATGAAAATAAATACTATTGCATACATACACCAGAATTTGTAGGATGTCATACAAATTTCATTTTATAGTGATGTCTCTGACACTAGTTCATTACCATTAGCTTTATTGTAACTTTTGTTTTTGGTGTTTTTGGCTTTCTCTCTGACAATGTGGAACCTGGTTCCCACTATCCATTTATTTATTTGTCCAAATGCATCTTACAGGTAAATCATTTTCAGAATTATTAACTGTGTGGCCATCATCAACAAACTAAAATGATTTTGTACAGTTCCTCCACCTTTAGCTTTATAATGTCTAGTCATAACATCATTTTTAAAGTGGCTTTTGTTAATTTCTGTGCTATTAACCAAGTGATGAAGGTTTACATTACCAATGTGATGAAGTAATCATTTTTCCTTGATATGATGAGAAATAAGGGCACTTCACTTCTGCATATTTTTTCCAAAAACCCATAACGACAACTTAACCATGAGAAAAACAACCAACAAACAGACTGAGGGAAAGGATACTGGCTAGTACTCCATAAGCCTGTCAAGATTATGAAAAACAAGAAAAGACTCAAACTGTCAGACACCAGAAGGGACTGGAGAGATAGGACAGCAATATGACACCATAGGTTGTATCCTAGAACAGATGTAAGACATTATTAGGAAAAAAACTATGAACTCCAAATAAAGTCTTGAATTTAGTTTATCGTAATACATTAATGTCAGTTACTTAATGTTGATGAATGTTCCATAGTAATATAGGATGTTAAAAATGGATATGCAGAGTGAGAGATATCTGAAAACACCTTACTGTCTAATTTTTTTATAAATCTGAAATTATTCATATACATTTAAATAAATAGTAGGATGCATTATGGGAGAATTAATGCACCATATTTCAAACATATGTAATGCTGTAAAGAGAGAGTTATGCATCATATTATATAATAAAACTATGTACTTCATTCTTTCCTCTAATTTTATTATTTTTTTTCTCAAATATCTTATGTGCATTTTAGGAGGCCTGCATTGGTTTTATAGTGATTTCATGATTAAAAAGTTATGTCCCATGTCATTTTTTTAAAAATTCATAGTCTCACTTCAACCTTCATTCTCAACTTACATTTTATAGATTAAACTGTTTTCCAGGAAATATCACATAAGATTTTATGCAAAGTTTATATGTTTTCTAGTGAGACAATTTAGTAATAGTATTTGGTGAAGCTGACATTTTCAAAAGTTTGTGTCTATCATCTCTGAATTTCTCAAACTTTGTTTCTGACTAGGTTTCTAGCAGAATAGGCCATCTGTCTCAGGTAGAGGGCCAATATAATTCTATTATATGTCTTTATATTTCTATCAGTTAAACTCTTTTATTAACTTCCTAACTGAAAAAAAGTGACCATATTTTTTCTCATATGACTAACACATTTTCAATGTAGTTCACCAAATTTGCTAGTTTAGGGTCATGCAATGCTCTTTTAAATCACTACTGACCAGATAACTGCAGTTTTTACATGTTGTTCTTTTTTTTTTTGTTTGTTTGTTTGTTTTTTAGACTTTTCATGTCTTTTTACTGCACTAGTGAGAAAGAGATTACTTTAATGCAGATTATCATTGGTAATAAAAGTTAGAGTCAAGTAAAACCAAACCAAAACAAAAACCTGATTAAAATTGAGCAGACAGGCTGATTAGACATTTCTCCAAAGAAGACACAAAAATGGCCAACAACAAATATATGAAAAAAATTGTATAACACATCTAATCATCAAGGAAATAGCAATTCACAGCCACAATGGGCTATTACCTCACCCTTGTTAGAATTGCTGTTATCAAAAAGACAAGACATTAATGTGAGGGGAGAAATGTGAAGTAAAAAAAATCCTTACATTCTGATGGCAGGAATATAAATTGGTACAGCTATGGTTCTTTAAAAAGTTAAAACTAAAACTACCACGTGATTCAACAATCCGAGTACTGAAGTGAAATCAGTACTGTATCTGAAAGAGGTATACCCACTCCCATGTTTAGCACAGCACTATTCACAATAGTTAAGATTGGTATAAATCTATGTCCCATCAATGGACAAATGAATAAAGAAAATATCATACACATACACATAGTATACACACACACATACTGGAATATTATTCACCCTTAAAGAAGTAAACCCCATCATTTGTGATAACATGGATAAACCTGAAAGACATTTACTAAGTGAAATGGCACAGAAAGACATATATTGCAAAATCTCAATTATATGTGGAATTTTAAAAAGTCAAACTCTAAGATGCAGAAAGTAGAACAATGGTTGGCAGGGGTTGGGGGATAAAGGATATGGAAAGTTGTAAATTAGAGGGTACAAAGTTGCATTATAATGCTGAATGAATAAGCTCTGGAAATCTAATGTACAGCATGATGATGATAGTTTATAATACAGTTCTGTGTTCTTGAAATTTGCTGAAGGAGTAAATCTGAAATGTTCTTACCACAAAAAAAACAGTAACTACTGAGGTGATGGATATGTTAATTAGGTTGACAGTAGTAATCATTTCATTATACATGTATGTTAAAACATCAAGTTTTCTATCTTAAATATACCTAAACTTCTGTTCAATTATATCCCAATAAAGTTGGAAAAATAACATATCAATTTTCAAGGCAAAGACTGTTACTGTAGAAGTTAGTTGGAAATAAGAGATTAACAAATTAGTAATTTTTCAAGTTAAGCAGACATTTTTCAATAGAAAAATTAGATATCTATCAGATTATAAGATTCAGGTCCAAGCCTCCATTCAGAATGTCTTGCTGGTTACTGTTTTGATTGCATAGAGAAAATAAAGCTGTGAGCAACTGCCTCATGAAATCAAAATATATACAGAAAATGACTTAGACATTAAAGGGCAAATTTATTACTTAAAATATACAACTATCACATGTACTTGAGTAATGTAATTGACATGATCAATATCTTCCATCCTTTGTAACAAGACATCACATATTGACATACCAAATCTAAAATATATACACATTTCCCATGAGAATTCCCACTGTTCAGTCATTCTTTACCTGTAGTTCCACGTACATGGGAAAAAAAAGCTTAAACAGAGGTTGCTTATTGAACCTGTTATTACAAGTAGGACAATCATAGGTATAAAACCAGACATGTATTCATCCATCTCACTATAATAAAGTCTTATGAATTGAACCAATATCTGTATCTCCTCAGAACACAACCTGGATAAGCATTGCTTCTCTCCTCCTTTCCTCACAAAATTATATTACACAAATATGCCTGTGTATTAGTTTCCTATTGCTGCTATAACAAATTACTGCAAAGTTAGTCGGAAAGCAACACAAATTTATTATCTTTAGTTTTGGAAGTAAGAAGTATAAAATGAGTAAGCAGTGCTGAATTTCTTCTGGGTGATATAGGGAAGAATTTTTTTATTTATTTCAGATTCTAAAGACCATGTGCATTCTTTTCTTTGCAGTCTTCAAAGCCAGCAGCATAGCCTTTTGAAAGCTTTCTCCCTCTTTCACTTCTATTTCTATTGTCGTGTCTCTTTCTCTGATTTGATATTTCTCCTTCATTTTATAAGAACCCGTGTGATCTCTACCGTATAAGGACCCTTGTGATTACCATTGGTCCCACTAGGATAATGCAAGAAAATCTCTTAATTTCAATATCATTTATTTAATCCCATCTTCAAAGTCTCTTTGCCTTGTAAATTAATATATTGACAGGTTCTTGGGATTAGGATCTGGTCATCCTTGGGTGGGGACATTATCCAGTAAACTACAAATTGATTTATTACACATATATTTAAAATGTTCCTTAATAATATGTTATTATACAAATTTACTTAAATTCATTCAATATTTTAACCAAGTAGCTTGTTTTCAAAATTAAGATGTTTACATGTTTCATATACAAAAGCTACTAGATGCTAAGAAAATGGATTATATCATTTTTAAGAGAATTGAATTTGTGATAGTTAAGATTTATTGTTTGTGTTTCTAGTTCAATGCAATTATTAAAATTATTTCACAAAGGTTTTGTATGGAAAATTGATATTTCATTTTTATTACTTCATGTTTAAATAATTGAATAGATAAATAATGTCATTTTTTCATAATTTGATGAGCTATCTGTGCTTTTTAAGAAACTATGCAGTCTCTTGTTTATATCTTTTCTTCAGACTTCTATCAAGATGTGTACTTTCAAGAAATTATAATACAGTAATATACATATGTATTGTTAAACAAAGCATTATAAGGCAATAATTTACCAATTCTTAACATGTTCTACTTTCAAATTTATTTTGTGTCACTTTAAGCTATTTTTCTTACATCATGGCTTAAGTGCTCGTTAAATGTCAAGTACTTTGTTGGCAGTGGTCGGGGATCCTGGGCTGGGAGCTGAGGGGTCTTAGATGCTGGCATGAATCACTCACCAATGCCTTTAGATAAATAAATAAATAAATGTCAAATAATTTATATGTCAACTAGATGAATATTATATCTCAATTCTTAAACAACCTGATGAACTGTTATTTTATTGCCATTTTATATGTGAGAAAACTGAAAATTGGCTGAGTATACCAATTGCCCAATACCTCCTAATTAATACAGCTGGGTAGTTCTACGTAAAACCTCCAATGTCAATGCAATGTCATGCTGCTTTTCCTTATATTAGCAAACTTTATAAGTGTCAAAAGTACTTTGAACAACAAAATACATTTAAAACTTCTGTAATAAGTAAAAGATATTATACACATATTTTTCTCAGTTTTATTTTTTTAACATTATGTGTTTGCTTCTCATATATAAAAAGCCAATGTTTTACTTTACTGATATTGTTCTCCTACTTATTATATGTTTAGTTTCTGAGACACAACTTTTTGAAATTTGATATTAGATTAAAATGGTAGATTGCACACACACACCCATTTTCTGTTTATTCAAAGACTGTACCCGAATATGGACCCGATACACAAAAAGACAAAGATGAAGGAAAATAATTAGAATTAGTGATGGTCAAGCAATTGCAAGAAAAATGCTGAGATACTAGAAACAGTTTTAGAAGTATAGAAATGAGTACAATTACCATATATTCTGACTATTCTACTTCTGGGTATGTACCCCAAACAATTGAAAGCAGAGTCTCCATAGCTATTTATACACTTATATTTATAGCAGCATTATTCACAATAGCCAAAATGTGGAAACTTACCAAGTGTCCTTAAACAGATATATAGATAAACAAAATATAGTATATAAACACACTAAAATATTATCCATTCATAGAAAAGAATAAAATTCTGACACGTGCTATAGCATGGCTGAACCTTAAATATACCATGCATAAGTGAAATAAGCCATAGACAAATGACGGAAATAGTGTAATCTCAGTTATAGAAAATATTAGAATAGGTAAACTCACACAGACTCAAAGCAGGTTGGAGGTTGCCAAAGGCTCAACTGGGAAAACGTGGAGTTACTCTTTAATGGATACAGTTTCACTTTTGCAGGATGAAAATATTCTGATGATGCATAATGGTGATGGTTGTATAGCAATATGAATGTAGTTTATAAATTGGATATTTAAAATGGTTAAGATAGTTAAATTTATGTGTATTTTACAATTATTTTTTCTTAAAAAAAAATGAGTGTAGAAAGACAATCAGCTTGTTGGATTACAGAGTTTCTGGGTCAAGCAATTTTTTATGTGCAGTGAGGAAACAAGGTCTCACTGTCACCCAGGCTAGCGTACAGTGGTGTAACCAGAGCTCACTGTAACCTCAAATTCCTGGGCTCAAGCAATCCAGTCACTTCAGAATCCCAAAGTTTTGGGATTGTAGGAATGAACCACCACACCTAGCTCAAGTAGTCTTCAACAGGGAACAGGAACGAGAAATAAGGTTGCAGCTATGCCTGTCAGCCTCTATTATTTTTCCCCCCAGTCTTCACAAAAGGGCAGTTGACTAGTATGTAAACCAATGTTAAAAATTAAAGAAAGAGAGCAACTACGTAATGCCATCTAGGGGAAATAACAGCTTCTCAGGTGCATACTTGTTTCACGGTAAAGCTCTTTTCATTCTCTGACTTGGGGAAGGGGCCTGGGCTGTGAGGACAGGGCCCCCACAGGGGACGGTTTCGTGAGTGTAGTCCCGGAGGCCTTCCCTTCGCTATCCGCAAGCCATGGGCACATACTATAGGCTGGGGACATGGGATCCTGGCCTGAGAATTGAGGCGGGGTGGCCAGCCCACAGAGGTGGGGTGCTGGGGCTGCATGATTTTTGCCCTGCGTCTCTTCTCTTTGGGGTTCCTTCCCCCTCTCACTCATACATAAAATCGCTTTCAAATTAAAATCACTGTTTCCTAGGGAAAAAAAAAAAAAAAAAAAAGTTCATTCTCTAACTTGCTGGTCTTCTGCCCGGATAGCAGCTCAATGAACTCACTTTAAGTTAAAATGTGCTCTTCAGTAACCAGATATTCGAGTCAGGTGAGAAATTTCACTCATATTAGAGAAATCCTTGGTAGGTAGACACGTACAGAGCAGATAAAGAAATTCATCTGGGCCGGGCGCTGTGGCTCAAGCCTGTAATCCCAGCACTTTGGGACGCTGAGGTGGGCAGATCACGACGTCAAGAGATCGAGACCATCCTAGCCAACATGGTGAAACCCTGTCTCTACTAAAATTACAAAAATTCGCTGGGCATGGTGGTGTGCACCTGTAGTCCCAGCTACTCAGGAGGGTGAGGCAGGAGAATTGCTTGAACCCAGGAGGCAGAGGTTGCAGTGAGCCGAGATTGTGCCACTGCACTCCAGCCTGACACCTGGTGACACAGTGAGACTGTGTCTAAAAAAAAGAAAAAGAAAAAGAAACTCATCTAAGTAGCTTACTCCTTTGTTAAATATGAATGAATGGGACATGTGAAAATTATCATCAGGATAAAAGGAGAATGCCAAGAAAAAAAAATAAATAAACCATAAAATGACCCTTGGTGAATAATAGATTGTCACTTAAAATAATTTCTCCAGAATATAGAACTAAAAGGAAGAGAGAAATATCTAAACCTGTGAACTAAATGCAATCCCAGAAAGAAGAACAGAGAAGAGGGGAGAAAACTGTCGGGAAACAAAATTTCAAAGTTGAAGAACAGCGATAGTCTTTAGTCTGAGAAAGAATATTCATATTTAATTAGAATGTACAAAAAAATCCACAAGAAGATACATGGTAGTCATATTTCAAAACATCAAAAATAGAGTTCACAAAGATTGCTTTTTTTTTTTTTTTTTTTTTTTTTTTTTTTTTACCAAATCCTATCTTCAAAGGAAGAAGCATCAATTTTGTGTCAGATTTCAAAATGAATGGTAGAATACATGAACCTATGTTTTCGATTTCTGTGGGAACCAAAAGTAAATACATAAACTCAGAATTCCAATTCCGTCAAGTTATTTTCAGGTCACATATCAATATGTCGCCATTTTAGAGATGCAAGAGCTCAGATATTTTGACCATGTCCTCCTGTTTCTGATAAAATTGTTTGTGGATTTGGACCAGGAAAGGATTGATATTAAATGAAAAGCAACCTGGCAGATAAAAGAATGAATGTAATATAGTAAAGAATAATGAATCTTTACTGTACTGTAATTAAAAAAAAAAATTATGCAGATGGCAGTATTGCAGTAGACCATGAGAGAAAGTAGTTCACACAGGAATAAGAAGTTAGAGGGCTTTTGGAGGATGCCTCTAGGGAGCAAGCCAAAAGTACTTGCCACGACTGAGAAGCTGAGTATGCTGAAGAAACATTTGTAATTAGAAAAAAAAAAAAAGCCAATTACAAATTGGGAAAAATAAATGTGTAAGAAATATCAAGATCACATACCAGCATACACATATATGTATATCTCACAATTATGGTATATATAATTTTAAGTGTATATCATAGTTGTTTATGTTTCCTTGAGGTCCTCTGCTGCTGCTATTTGGTAGTAGAACTGTCAAATGACTGGAATCGGAGGAAAATAAATGTGATATTCTTACTACATTTTTCACTTCCAAAGTTACACTAGTAATATTAATGGCACAATATATAAATTCCAAATTTTGTTTCAACAAATGGAAAACCCAGATTTTATCACTTTATAAGTGATGGTAATCTTTACAATGTAAAAGGAATGTATAACTAACAGAAAGTTGAAACAACATAAAATTGAAAGAGTGATAGAAAAAAGGTCAGAATGGTGACATACACAGAGACTGCCTGAACTTGTCAGAACAAGAATGCTCACAAGGAATTGATACTAAAACTAGTGTAACAGGCCGGGCACGGTGGCTCACGCCTGTAATCCCAGCACTTTGGGAGCCGAGGCGGGTGGCTCACGAGGTCAAGAGATCGAGACCATCCTGGTCAACATGGTGAAACCCTGTCTCTACTAAAAATACAAAAATTAGCTGGTCATGGTGGCGCATGCCTGTAACCCCAGCTACTCAGGAGGCTGAGGCAGGAGAATTGCCTGAACCCAGGAGGCGGAGGTTGCGGTGAGCCGAGATCGCACCATTGCACTCCAGCCTGGGTAACAAGAGCGAAACTCCGTCTCAAAAAAAAAAAAAAAAAAAAAAAACAACTCGTGTGACAATATGTATAACAGACTCTGAGTTGGAGAAGGGAAGAAGGCATTATGTGTTAATTATGTATCCTCCACAGAAGGAAACTAGTAAATGTTGTCTAAAATCAAATACAGCTAAAAAATGTGTGCATATTATTTAGAATTATGAAAGTATTCACCAGAAAAATCTAGAAACAAATACAATACAAAGTTCTCTTTGAAGTGGGCTGGCAAGTATAGAGAAATCACGTAGAATTTAATAATAGGATAGAGAGTCTTAATTCAACATACGACAAAATGCAAGAGGACTTACAGACTCTACCAGTTTTCTAAAACTGCCATAACAAAGCACAAGCTGAATGGCTTAAACTAACATCAATTTAGTGCCTCATAGTTCTGGAGGCTAACAGTTTAAAATTAAGATGCTGCAGGATTGGTATCTTATGAGGGTTGTGAGGGAGAATCAGTTCAGTGTTGGTGGTTTTCCAGCAATCTTTGGCATTCCTTGGCTTAAATGCATCACTCAATGCTCTGCCATCACATGATATTCTCTCTGTGTCTTTTCAGTTAGTCTTCCTCTGTGTATGTCTGTCTCTGTGTCCAAATTGCCTCTCTATAAGGATACCAGGTATATTGTATTTGGGTCCATCCCAATGATTTCATTGTAATCTGTAAAGACCTTCTTTGCAAATGCAATCACTTAAGAACCACTAGGAGCTAAATGTCATATATATCTTTTTGAGGGAGCATAGAATTTTAACCAATAAAATAGATGTAGAATTTTAAATAATGACATAATGATCTTTCTTATCCAGTCTCTTAAATGTCTCTTTTTCACTCCTCAAATTTCATTGTTTTTCCTTATCCTATTATATTCAGATTCCCAGAGGGCCATGCTGACTTTCATTCTCCCAGAAAATTGTAGCTTTACACAGAAAGAAAAAGCTTTTTGAAAAAAGTGCTATCCATTTCTGTTGACAATTGAAGACTCTAAAGAAAGTCTGATAAAAAGTTAAAGGTAGCTTCAATTCTAGTTCCGACTTACAGTTGATTTTCTTCCATGTTTTACTTGAAAGCCAATGTTTTCTCCAGATAAGAATCTAAACCTGTATTTGGAAAAGATGTGCCTTGCTGAGGATGCATTTGACTTTGCCTATTTAAAAAAAAGTAACTCCAGATCATTATTCTTAAACTGTAAATGTTTCCTTGTCATTCAGAATTTGTGGTGTTATCTTCATTTACATACTGGAATATGTAAAATTTTTTCTCATATTGAATAGGAAAAAGAAAATTTAAATCTGTCATAGTTCAGAATTTAAATCTAGCATGTTTTATATATACACATGTATAGAAAGCATGAAAAATATCTTGCAAAAAGAACTGCATCAGAAAGGATTCAGTCCAGTCCTGAGCTAAAAGACAGAGTGCCCAGAAAGAGGTTTTGGGAAGAGGGGGCAGGCAAGGGAAATATGATCACAGTGGTTGAAATCCAGATTTCCTTTGATGGTTAATTATCTTAAAATGTGTCTTCTAAGTTCAAGCGAAGAATTTAATATTAAACTTCAAGGGAAGAATTTAATATTAAACTAAGCACACTTTTAAGTGATATAAAATTTTCAAGAAAAAAGTTATATCAGAAAAATTTTTTTTTAAATCCACTATGTGGTTAACAGTGTATATTTACATAGTTACAACATTGAAAATACAGAATATTTTTCAATTTGATAGTGTAGCACTTTTGATTTAGTTTTATTACTGCTCATTTTCTCAGTCATTGAGGACTTTTAGCAGACTCTAATACAAGGCTAGAAGTGGTTCCAAGTTTAGTTTGAAATGGACAGAACTTGAGTTGATTTCCTTCACAGTTTTCCTTGGAAACCAAAAAATGTATCCATATGTCATGGTCTTTAAAGAAAAGGAAATCAGATGATAAAATCTTAGCTTCCCTGAGTGTGTGATGTATGATAGCTAAATTCAGAAACCCTTGGCAAAGGAAACAGCAAAGAAGGATAGAGGTTGCTGCCTCTAAGAAGTAAGGATAGGGGAGGGTAAGGCAAGGTATGAGGCCTCTGTTTAAAAATGAAAATAATCAAAGAGTTTAGCAAGGGCAGAGGTAAAGAGATCCAATATATTATTTAAGGAACTATAATGCGGCAAAACCTGACTGAGGAGACAGTGTGGCAAAATGGCAGGAAATCAAGCTTGATAATTACATCTACACTGGGTTCTTCAAGCCTACTTGGTGTTTGTGAAATGTACTAAGAGTCATGGGGCATCCATGAAGGATTTTCATTATGAGAAATTCTTAATCACATTTTCACCTTTAAGTGGGATTTTTGTGTGAATATGTGTAGGGAACAAGCCCTACATCACCGGTGGGTACCCTGTGTTTGGTGGCAACAAAGAAATGAGAAAAAGACAGATTAAGAGAGATGGTGGGACTAGGGGGTCATCACTTTATTACTTTGGAGGCAATAGTGAAGGTCCCGAGCTCTGATCATTCACACTATTTATTGATTACAATCACTTTGATCTATAGGGTAGGGATGGAGTGATGGTGGGAAGAGGGTGACCTGATGGTGGAGTGAATCAGGGAGCCAGAAGTGAATCAGTGATGTCATTCTAAGGATTGATATCAGTGGTGGTTTTGGGCGTTTCACAAAACAAGAACATGTGGTTGTTTTTAGCCTATTATCTATGTGCAGCTCGTGGAACGCAGGCCTTACAAGGATCCTACAAGTCTGACTACATCATAGTGCTATGAAGGGATTTTCCGTACTTGAGCACAATGTTTATGGTAACAGAGCCGAGGTCACCCTGCACTGGAACATGAGGCATGGAGAGGCTTTCCTCCTCAGAGGCCTCCTGCGGCCTTCTGCAGTTTGCTGTTCCTTGTTTTTATGTCACTCATAACCAATTTATTTAGGCATTCTGTAAGGCCTTTCCCCTTCGCTGCTTTTCCCAACAAATATGAACACTGTATCTTTGAGTACCTTTGTGTTCAGTAAGACAGCATAAGAGGTAAGTTTTATCAGAATGTCAGGTGAGGTCAAGAAAAATGGGAGCATATGAGATGTTTAGGGTGTTGAGGTTTTAGAACGGTGTTATTTTATTAAATACTAATTTTGGAGTTTGAAGAGATGGAAATCACACTATCTGCCTTGATTTGTACTTTATTTCATAAATTCAGTTGCAGGCCGACAGTAAATATTTGGTTATAAAAGAACTGTAGCCCAGAATGTAGGTATATAAGAGTCTTTAGTTATAGTATGCAAATGGAAGTTGAAGCAGTAACATTTGGATGAAATCATCCAGGGCCATTGAAGTGCAGAGAACAGAGGATCAAAGAGACCCCTTGGGAATCACTGACAGTATGAAGAAAAGGCGGGGCACCCACAGGGAGACAGAAAAGGTAAGGCTGTAAAGTTTCCTAGATGCTCTGTGGTTTGATTGAGGGGATTTGTGAGTCACATCCTTAATCTCTTCAAAGAACCTTTTGTGTGACTGAATACTTTGATATTTTGAATTTTCTGAGATATTAGTAAAATTTAGTACACTACAATCTTGGCTTTTTCTCTGGAGCAAGCATTCCTGTCAGTAAATCTTTTAATTTTAACATGTTTTAGAATTTGGATGGGCTTATAATTTCCAAGATATCTAGCTTTATTTCCTTTTTATTTAACAACACTTCTTTTTCCACAATATAACTATTTTCTCTTATAATTTACCATAAGCAGAAAGAAGAAACCAGATCACACTTTTAATAGTTTCTTCAGAAATTTTCTTAGCTAAGTATGAAAGTTTATCTCAGGTATTTTCTCCTATCCACATTATTCACGACACAATTCTGCTAAGCTTTCTACCACTATAAAGCAAGTCTCTGTTCCTCCAATTTCCAATACCATGATGATTCTTATTTTCTTCTCACTCTCAGCAGCAATGTTCCTAAGAGTTCAGGCTGTTTCAATGGCCTGTTCATGATGATGTATCCATACTGTTAGGCAATTTAGGCTTTCTCTGCTAGGCAATTTAGGCTTTTCTCTCACATCCAAGACTTTAAGAACAGAATCTTCACAAACTGTAATTCTGCTTACTGCTCAAGGCTATCTAGTATTTTTTTTTTCATTATACTCTCCAAATTCTTCCAGATTTTTGTAATGCCTGATTGCAAAGCCACTCACACGTTTTTTGACAATTGTGACAGCAGCACCTCAGTCTCAGTATAAAAATATGTAATCATTTTCTATTCCTGTTGTAACGAATTACCACACTCTCAGTGGCATACACAACACTGCGGGTTCTGTAGGTAAGAAGTACTGACAGCTCTCACCAGGCTAAAGTCAAGACATCCTCCTCAGGACTGTGTTTCTTTTCAGAAACGAATACAGTTTGAATCTTGTTTCCTCTAAATCTCATGTTGAATCGTTATCCCCAATGTTGGAGGTGGGTCCTGGTAAGAAGAGGTAATTGGATCATGGGGATGGATTTCTCATGAGTGGGTTAGTATCATGCTCCTGGTGCTTTCCTCTCTATAGTGCATGAGTTCCTGTGAGATGTGGCTGTTTAAAAGTGTGTGGTATCTGCATGTTCTCATTCATAGGTGGGTGTTGAACAATGAGAACACAGGGACACAGCGAGGGGAGCCTCACACGTTGGGGGTCTGTGTGCGGGGAACTAGGGAAGGGACAACAGGGGGAGGGGAGTTGGAGAAGAATAGCATGGGGAGAAATGCCAGATGTAGTTGAGGGGAAGGAAGGCAGCAAACCACACTGCCATGTGTGTACCTATGCAACAATCTTGCATGTTCTTCACATGTATCCCAAAACCTAAAACGCAATAAAAATCTATCTATCTATCTATATATAAGTATGTGGTGTCTTTGTCCTGTCTCTCTTGCTCCCCCCTCCTGCCATGTGAGACACCTGTTCCCCTTCTACCTTTCTCAATCATTGTAAGCTTCCTGAGGCCACTCCGGAAGCTGAGCAAGTGCCAGAACACTGTTTCCTGTAAAGCTTGCCAAACTATGAGCTGTGACCCAAACCGTGACCCCTGAAAAAACCTCTTTTGTTTTTAAATTACTCAGCCTCAGGTGTTTCTTTATAGCAATCCAAGAACAGTCTGACACAAAAGTTTTAGGGAAGAATCGTTTTCCTTGCCTTTTCTAGCTCCCTGAGGCAACTCACCTTATCTTGCTTGTGGTTTTTTCTTCCATCTTCAAAGCCAGCAATATTTGTTTGACCCTTCTAACCTCACATCACTCTTTGACCAAGCTGGGAAAGGCACTTCACATTTAAGGACTTACGTGATTATCTTGGGCTCACTTGGACAATCCAGGATACTGTCCCCACCTCAGTTTCTTAATATTAATCACATCTGCAAAGTGCTTTTTTGCCATGTAAAGTATTCACAGATCCTGGGAATTAGGGTACAGACATCTTTGTGGGGAAGGAGGTATTATTTTGCCTACCAAAAGAAATGACAAGTAAGACTTCACAGGGAAGATGTCATAAAAGGAAATATCCTACCATACTAGATTTTGTTATATCACATGTTAAACTACAATGTTATAATATATTATGAATGAATTATATATTAATTTAAAATTAATTATTCAGCACATGATGTTTCTTCTCCCATTTTAAAGAGAGAAACCACAATGTACACAGTTGCCTAGTCATTAAGAATTTCCTTTTCTATATTTTATACTACGTTTTTCTTTTTCTGAAACTGAATCTTGCTCTGTCACCCAGGCTGGAGTGCAGTGGCGTTATCCTGGCTTACTGCAATCTCTGCCTCCTGGCTTCAAGTGATTCTCCTACCTCATTCTCCCGAGTAGCTGGGACTACAATCACACACCACCACACCCAGATAATTTTTGTATTTTTAGTGGAGACAGGTTTCACCATGTTGGCCAGGCTGGTTTTGAACTCCTGACCTCAAGTGATCCACCCACCTCAGCCTTCCAAAGTGCTGGGATTACAGGCATGAGCCACCATGTCTGGCCACACTTCACACTGATTTTTCATCTTATCTTTTCTATCAAGAGCGTTACTCTGACCGCTTATATTATTCTCTTTGTTATTCTCCTACATAAGGCCCTAATCAGCTTTCAGTTGTCCTATTACAATGGCTCCAACTAGTATAGTATCTAAATCTAAAACTATTGCTACTTAAAAGTTTTCAGTCTCCCCATTAACTTATTTTTATTCAGATTCTCTTGCCATGTTGTCCAGGCTGGTCTAGAACTCCTAGGCTCAGTGATCCTCTTGCCTTGGCCTTCAAAAGTGCAGAGACTACAAATGGGAGCCACTGTGCCCAGCCCCCATTGACTGCTTAGCGTGTTACGGACAGTCCTCCATAATATGGTTTCTGATACGTTTATAAATTTACTTCTACCTTCCAATATTTGACCTTGCTCTGTCACATTTTGGTAGATAGCTGTACTGTTCTCTCTATTGTTCCCTTCTATTGCTTTGCATAAATGACTTTCTTTGTCTAAAGTGTTCTCTTATTGATGGTTAATCATTTTTTAGTTCCCTTCCTGTTAAGTACATTCTGGATTCAGGACTTGACCCATGCACTCTCATGACTGCCCTGTCTACACCTCGCCAAACAAATGGGATATTGCTCAATAACATCTGTACTCCCTGAGGTCACAGACCATTGTTGTACTTGTCTTGATGGGTCCAACACATACTTTCACAGTAAGCAAGTATTGCATACTCCACAAATATGTTTAAAGAAAGAATGAATAATAATAAAAATAATATTTTTCAACAGATATTAACTGTGTTGTATCAACAAATACTGGATATATTTAAATTTTTAGAAATAACTTTCCTCAGCATTATCATTTTGACCTTAGTTGTTATGTTACTATAAAGGGAGACTGGTCAATGATTGTGTTCATGTGATAAGAACTTAATACATTTTTTAGAGATTGCAGAAAAGCACATCTTGACTTAGTTTTTTATTTATAAAATAGATTAAAAATTCAATTGTAGAATCTCAGCCTAGGAGGTATTTACATATGAATTTTAGGCAGATAAAATTCTATATAATCTGCCTGATCTCCCAAATAAAGGCATGATAGTTTACCCAAACATTATCATAGGCTCTAAAGTTCATTTCAAAGTAAAAAATGATCTGATTGGACTCACGCCCATGCCCATTCTGATTACAGAGTAGTCTCAGATTAGAGGATTGCATGCACTATCTATGTGTTAGTCCCCTCAGGCTGCCGTAAGAAAATACCACAGGCTGGGTGGCTTAAAGAATAAAAATTTGTTTCTCATAGTTCTGGAATGTGAGAAGTCCAAGATCAAGGTGCCGGTCATTTCAGTACTTGGTAAGGCCCCTTTTCCTCTCTTGCAGATGATTGCCTTCTTGTTGTGTGCTTAGGTGCCCTGGTGCACAGGGAGAGGCAAGTTTATAAGGCACCTCTTATTAAAAGGGCAGCAACCCTATCAATTAAATCTCCACTCTTATAACCTCACTTAACTTCTGTCATAACTTCACAGATTGTATCTCTATATTCAGTTCATAGCAACCTATATATTTATTTAAAATGGGAAAACATTTAAATTGGGATTTTTTTTTTTTTCAGTAATTTCATCTGGATGTGTGAAGTAACTCTTCTAATCTAAAAATATGGTTTGGTTCAGTTTTTATACTATGACCTATGGGTGGGTATGGGAGCTAGTAAATTGACCATTGATTGCAAAATAAAAGCCCAGTTTCCAGATATATGTAGACTAGAAAGCAATAGATAGTCAGAAGTGTTGACCCAAGAAAGCAATCAAGGAGCAAGAAAGGATCAAAGAGAAGAATCAGCAAAGTGAAAGAGAAAAAATAAGATTGAGCAGTAGAAATGGGAGCAAGTGCCTAGAAAGATTCTTAGCAGCAACTGGACACTGGCAGTGAGAGGCTTTTGTATATCTGGTAAGTCAGAAGACTGAGGGGATAAGGCTGGAACAGCACTGTCGAGCAGGAATTACCAAGTCTCATTGGTTCCAGCACTGTCGAGCAGGAATTACCAAGTCTCACTGGTAATCAACGTTTTCTGCAGAATTAAAAAATATCTAGAGTAAATGCAAGATCCAAAATCCATTGTGGAGACTGCAAAGAAGTAATTGCCACTAAGAAATAAAAGAATACAATTAATTGTAATAATCAATCAGATTTCTAAAACTTTTGCCTTTGGCCATCTGCAATTCTATATTTGATTAAATTATCTTAAATGCCTATTAAGAAAAGGTAATTTCATTAAGTATTTTATCCCATTATTTCTTTAGGTGTGCATACGTTTAAAAACATTCTCCTTGATCACAGTTTTATAGATAAATAAAATAACATAATAGAGTAAAAAGTATTGCAAAATTAAAACAAATTTACTGCCTTCTTAAAAAATGAAGTATTTGGAGCAGTTTCTCAGAATCAGTTTCAACACTTAAAATAAATGGCTCTTAAAATTATGAAATTCAAATCACATTCTGATTTTGAAAGTTTCTTTTTAAAATCAATTGAAGTATAACAAAAATAAAAGTAAAATTAGTAATGAGCAATGTGAATCTTTACATGCTATTCTTATACATATAAAATCAATATTTGCAGCATAGTCCCTGATACTACATTAAAAAAGTGATATACCATGATAGAGATTAAATGATAAGAAAAGAATAAAGGAGTAATCTACATATGTGCCTGATTTCATGCAAAACTAGAAGGATGAACATCAAATGTTTAATCTTTAATCCATGTATAAAGGGGATGTATATAATTCCCTCCAGGATGTGTATGTGTGTATTTACAATCTTTCTTCCAATTATTGTTTTATTTTGGGTTCAGGTAAGACATGAAGGAGGAGAATGGTCTGAGGAATATTATGGAATTAAAATAAAATAAATGTGGAAAGGAGAGAGTAATGATAAAACAAAAGGAAAAGGAAAAGTTATGAGCAGCTCTTGCAGAAAAGCGTCTTTTGTTGGAATGCTAAGTAATGAGCACTTACAGACCTCTTGTGTGTTTTAGACACAATGTCCTCCTCACTACCTCATTAAGATATAATCTAAAAAGATATACTATTTTTAAAGGGTTGAGGTCATTTATTTTATTCGTTGCATGTGATTCAATATAGTTCTCTTTTTGTTTTCACCACTTAAATAAGTTCGGGCATCTTAAAACTACTCGGCCTCAAAGTCACATTTAACAACCCTTTGAAACTCTTGAACACACTATTGTTGCTCTGGTAAGAAAAATCAGGTACCCTGAATTGATTAGACATCCTTTTTAGAGGTGCCTTTCAGACACGTTAGTTACACATCAAAGACAAAGCTTTACCTATTCAAAAAGTGAAGTATGTTTGTGAAGCCATTCAAGCTCCAAAATTCTTAGTATATGAAAAGCTGCAAGAGTCTTATTGAGGATAATATGCCAGTAACTCTAATTGCCTGAAAAATTAGGTGCCTGACTTGGATTAATTTTGTACAAGGTCAGAATAGTATTTTTTTTTCTTTAAAAGATTACAAACAAAGGCAGATATGAGTGACCAACCACGCAAACAAGCTGTGAAGAGGTGAACCAGGGTGATTTCGTGATTAGTAAACACAAAGGAACCATCTTCTTGTTTGATGGAGTGAGCTATTCATCTAGAGATGGCTGAGCTGTGTAATCACAAATTGGAGGCTGGTAATGGAGGTCAGAAAGGTTTTCCACCTTGAAGTGAGAACCAGAATGGATTTCCACTTTTGAAGATAGAAAAGCTTTTTAGAAATAGATTTCAGAAGAAGAACAGAGCCTTAAATACAACTGAGGTCATAGTAAAAGAGGATATGTAGAAAATACTCCTCCACAAGTGACACAATATTCTAAGGATGGTAATTATAAATGATATTTTGACTTATAAGAGAATAATAATAAATATCATATTTACATTAATTGTTATTTCTATGATTAATATGAAAGGAAAAGTCATTTAATACCACTTTAATACTAAAACAAATGTTGAAATTCCTAAATAATCTAATATTAGCTACTTCTTTAACTTTTGAGGCTTTAGAGTCAACATGGTGAAACATTTAATAACTCCAGTGTTTGCATTCTGTCATACCTCTGAGAAGCTGACAACTACCTGAAGCCCTCTGCACACTTTGAAATGTCAGACCACTATGCCTGATGGTTCATCTTTTTTATTCATTTACTTTATCCTGCTAAATGCCAGCATTTCTCTTGAAACCTTGCTAGGTGAGAAGCGAACTATCTGTCTCTTTAGGGTTCTCTCTGAAATCATCCCCAATGTGGCTACTCCTCCATGAAACACTGACTGCCAGTATCTAAAACCCCCTTATTCTTCAACCTACTGCACCCCAACAATTTACACCTATGTCAGGGCTCTTGTGACTCATTGCAAGGGATGTGGGTCACTTGAAAACTCTCAGCCTCTTTCAAAATAGTCTCTCTGTGTTTGGGATTTTACCATTCAAAGGTAGAAACCAGAAAAATCCCTTTACCAGGCTACCCTCCATCTAAGAAGGTCAGGTTAAGCCAATCAGACAGATTATCTGAGACTCAGATTCAGGAAAAAACAAAGTGAGAGCAACCCACATGCAGGGGTATCAGTTGTCTGGCCATTGCAGCACCCGAACAGAGATGTGTATTTCTTCAGAGCAGCACTGGAAGGGTTTCTGGCGTCGTCTGCCAAGCAGTAGCATTTGGTTACAGCAGCCCCTGAGGCGTGATCGGTTACTGTTCCTGCAGAAGCAGCTTCAGGGCCTGATTCTCTTGCCCTTTTAGACTAATACTTAATATCCCCCAATAAATTACTTTTCTATAAATATTCTGATTTTAATAAATATAAAACATGACAGAAAAGTTACCGAAATTTTTGTTTCTCTCTCCCTCTGATATGGTTTTGGCTCTGTGTTCCCACCCAAATCTCATCTCAAATTGCAATCCTCAATGTCAAGCGTCAAGGGAGGGACCTGAAGGGAAGTCACTGGATCCTGGCAGCAGTTTCTCCCATGCTGGTCTCCTGATAGTGAGGGAGTTCTCACGAGAAGTGACGGTTTTAAAAGCGTAACACTTCGACTGTCTTGCTCTCTTTTTTTCTGCCACCTTGTGAAGAAGGTCCCTGCTTCCCCTTCACCTTCTGTCATAATTGTACGTTTCCGAGGTCTCCACAGCCATGTGGAACTGTGAGTCAATTAAATCTGTCTCATTTATAAATTACCCAGTCGCATGTAGTATCTTAACAGCAGTGTGAAGATGAACTAAAACACCCTCATTACATGAATATTACATAGAATTAAACTGCTTTTCACATACACACATCCGTGTGTATATTTGACACATTTTACTTAAATATAAAAACGTGTACTTGGACCGCGCGCGGTGGCTCAAGCCTGTAATCCCAGCACTTTGGGAGGCCGAGATGGGTGGATCACGAGGTCAAGAGATCGAGACCATCCTGGTCAACATGGTGAAACCTCGTCTTAACTAAAAATACAAAAAATTATCTGGTCATGGTGGCGCACACCTGTAATCCCAGCTACTCAGGAGGCTGAGGCAGGAGAATTGCCTGAACCCAGGAGGCGGAGGTTGCGGTGAGCCGAGATCGCGCCGTTGCACTCCAGTCTGGGTAACAAGAGCGAAACTCCGTCTCAAAAAAAAAAAAAAGTGTACTTATAATTATCTTTTATAAACACAAAATAATAAAATCATTTATTCTAGGGGATTCTGATTTGCATTTTAAATATGTCTTCTCTTTTGTAGGCTGGTGCCCCTTAAAAATTACCTAATCTCTAATATAGAGAATTATATTTATATTTGTTTAGTAGGCAAGAGAAATAAGATCTTATTATTACATGACTTTATGAAGTAATTATTGTCTCACAAGAGTTAGAGGACAGTGTAAACTAGTGGAAAATTCATTAGATTTGCTACTGAATTAATTTTGATGTTTTTACACTTACTAGGGACATTATGTAAACTATATCTTCCTAATTGGTAAAATAGTGGGAACTTATTCCTTTATTGCCTGTATTTCATGATTATTGTAATGATTCAATAAAGATTATGCATAGAAAATATGCTCTGTAAATTGTACGCTGCTTTAGAAATTGAGATTTTTAATGTAAAAATGTACATTGGTTATATAGCTAAGCTCAAAATATTCTACTTTAAACTTCCCATAGGGGGTGTCTGGTTTCTGGTTTGTCTGTTATCAAATGGACACTCACTTTCTATCAAAGATTCTATATTACATATAAAATGTAGAAGCTATATTTTCAAAAATTGCCTTACTCTCATGATCCTGGCTTAGAAATCCAGTGAAAGAAAATGTGTATAATTATGGAAGGCAAAAAAAGAAATGCTGTTTTTTATTTTCTTAGAGGCACATGTAGTCTAGATGTAGGAAGATGTGAAATGAACAGTTGTTTCCTAATGATCTCCTGAGAATCAGTCATTTCACTGGTGTAAATTAAAGGAGTTGGTGGTTGCTTTTCAGAGATTCCTCAGATGTGTAGCAAACAGCTTTGCCGGTGATAACATACATCCGCGTACATTACATACCCCTTGGAATGATATACTGACAAGAGTACAACACTGCTTCTGTGGTATTCGTGCTAACAATGCATTACCTGAGTACAATCGTTAGTCGATATCAGACAATCATAAGAGACATTCCACCAAAGCTTTTTCAAGTTGGCAATGTCTCAAAGACAAAAGAAAACGAATTTGAAGCTATGTAAAGAGTAGAGGAGATTGAGGAGACATGACGGCACTAAAATGATGTAGAGACTTGGATTAGACTCTGGATTAGAAAATAAAACATTAGTGAGAAACTGGTAAAATTTGAATAAAATCTGTAGATTAGTTAGTAGTACTGTATTAATGTTAATTTCATTGTTTTAATAATCATACAATGGTTACGCAAAATGTCAACATTAATGGAATCTGTAAGAAAGAATTCTGGACTACTGGTATTATTTTTATAACTTTTCTGTCAGTCTAAACTTATTCCAAAATAAAATGATAAACAAATGGCAATGACTTTTTGGTTTTTGAAAATTATCTATTTCAGTGTTTTCAACTGAGGACAACAGTGTTGGGTTCTCTAATTTTTCTCCTTCAAGTCTGCCAAGTCTTGAAAATTCCTAATTATATATGTAAAACCTTTGTTATTTTTAATATTTACAGCAGATTGGGTAATACAGTTGAAATATCAAAAATGGTTTCAAGAAAAAAAGGCCGGGTGCAGTGGCTCACGCCTGTAATCCCAGCACTTTGGGAGACCGAGGCGGGCGGATCATGAGGTCAAGAGATCAAGACCATCCTGGTCAACATGGTGAAACCCAGTATCTACTAAAAATACAAAAATTAGCTGGGCATGGTGGCACACACCTGTAGTCCCAGCTACTTGGGAGGCTGAGGCAGGAGAATTGCTTGAAGCAGGGAGGTGGAGTTTGCAGTGAGCTGAGACTGTGCCATTGCCTGGGTAACAGGAGCACAAAAAAAAAAAAAAAGAATGGAAAGAAAAAAAGATATAATATGAAACATGGGAATCCAGAATTGCTTTCTGATCTAATTTGAATACTCGAAGTTATATTAATAGCTTTAAAAATTGAAAGAACACATAGTAATTATTCTATGATTAGAGCCCTAGAATAGAGATTGAGATCATACTAAAATAGGTGTAAAATGACAAGTCTCTAATGAAATCAATGTAATCAATCATTAATCACTAATCTCTAACGCCTTGTAGTATGTGTTTGCTGCTGCTGTAATTTACAAAACTATAATTAAGTATTAATATTAATTTTAAAACATAATTACTGGAGAATGCAGTGTATAACTGTTTCTGAAAAAGCTTTATTCAAAGTGACACATTAAAATATTGTTCCTCTAGAGATAATTGGCAATGAAACTCATTTAAAATATCATTAACTATGTAAATATAATTGTACAAAGTCCTTGGTAATTCTCTTATTTACACAAATGTGTATATCAGTTTATGCAGCCAATAAGTATTGGAGCTGCAGCATTCTTAGTTCAAGCCAGTAAACATGTAACATGAAATGAATCCACTAGCATTAATTACATTGTTCATTAAAGGAGTTAAAAAACAAATATATGTATAAGATCTTGAGAGATTATTATACACATGTCTTCACAATTCCAGGTTCAGGAATCATAAGGAATATTTACACCACAGAAATCAGCAAACACAATGTATTAGTGATTTGAAATTTATTTTTTATGATTTTGGAAAGTCAGTTGTTAAAACTTTATCAGCATAGGACAAACTGAGAGCCATCTTTAGATACTAGCCAAACTAACCATCATAAACACCTTCTATTTTATGTGTGTATTCTTTAAAATAAAATAATTTATGAGTTTTCTAGATATATATTTCATGCTAACACACTATTAACATACCAATTATGAAAAATTTGATACACTTACTGATGGACTTTGAAATTGGGATATGTTTATCTGGCATTCAAAAATAGTACATATTATATAATTCATAGTTTACCTTGTTAACTGCAGATATTTGATGAAAATGTTTATGTGTATATTAAAGGTATTGCACAATGTTCCAAAAATCAGATTTTCCTTAATAGTAGCCAAAGTATTTTAATCTGAGGAGCATGTTACTCTTCAGTGGACATAGAAACAATAACCGAAGACTGACCAAAATTTCACTTCAGTAAACTTAATATGCAACAACTATTTGAGAAAAAAGAAAAAGTATTTTCTTTAACAGAATTTCCAAGTAACAGAAGTTTATAATCAAAGGCTTTCTCTTTGATTTTCTATATTCCATTTAAATTAAGCTCTGATTATAATCATATTAATGGAGACTTATTCCTAATAATAATTTTCTTTTTAATCTGGAAGTTTTTGCACTGTTTTCTGTTGGAAACCTGAAAAATGGCTTCCAAATATGATTGGCTTCTAGATAAAATATAATAAGACAATTGAATATGGACAATATATTAATTTTATAAGCAATATTGCTAGTAACATAGAAAGTAGATATTTTGGTATGTCCTTACCATTAAGATCTGCTTCAAGACTCTGTGTAAATTGATTTCATACTTTATTTGAACAAAGGTAACAGTATTTGTTTTCTCTGAACAGGGTTATTAGCATTTGGTCTGACTTTAACACTTTCCAGTCCACTTAATTTGGCAAAGAGTTTCTAAGCACAACATAGTAAATGAAAGACTGAATAAAACAAGATCAAAATATTATCTAAAGTGGGTTCAATTTTATTTAAATTTTCTTCTTGTAATATGTGTTAAACAAAATAAATAACAAAAAATATTAGAAGAAAAACAGAAAAATGAGAATTGATAGCATCATGCCATCAAATCTTTTGAATATGGAAAACATGAAGGTAGAATATAGAAGACCACGTGAGAAAAATTCCATAGTAAAATAAATAGAAGGGGAAAGAAAATTGTTGAAGGCCCACATTCTTGGGCTCCTTACAGTTTTTGACTCAATAAATCATCACAATTCACTGAAATCATTATCATTATATGTATTTAAAGCAAAGCATACAATGCATGAAAGAGTCGTATAATATGTCAAAATTACACAATTTACAGATAAAAGTATTTGAATATGTCTACAAATTTTTCTAATTTCATAAGCCTTGGATATTTTAAAATGCCATTTGTTTTCAATGTAAAATATGCATTCATTGACAATAGTATGAAGAGGGAATATTATCTGGTTTCAACCTCAAGAAAGTTGATTTTATAGAGTAGTCTCAATTTTCTTCTACATTAAAAACCTAAATTTTCAAGTATAACTATCTGCGGTGATTATGAACAAATTTAGTATGTTTATGCCTCATGTTAGTACATATACACAGGAGAAGAACTGAATGATGTCTGCATTACGTCTATATATAAAGTTCTATAGTTAGTTATATCATCTCATTTATCTTTTTAAAAAGGATAAATTATTATACTTCCTTGAAGACCCATTTATACCAGGCATATAAAGTATATACTACATAATTATAAACATTTTTGTCCAATAAATAACATTGAAGCTTAAACATGTAAGACACTTAAGTAATATGAAAAAATATTTGACTTTAGAAATATAGATATGGAATTTCTGAGGGACAATTTCTGGAGTTTTAAAATTTCATTTTAGGGAGAGTGCTTGGATTCACTGTAGTAATTGTTAAATGATAGGACTAATGTCTTATTAGATAGAAGATTTACAGTTAATCATATCACTAACATTTTCCAGTAGATGAGGTATATACTAATCACTGCCTTTAAAGAAAGCGGATCTATACCTCCCCACACATAGATGCATTCAGAAACATAAAGACTCAAATGCTTTTTATAACTTAGAGGCTAATCTCTTAAACTCTATTCCATATGAATTAAGAAAATAGACTACCATGTTCAAAGCATTTTTATGTATATATATTTTTTAAACAGGAATATCAAGCAAACATCACACTTATGGATGAAATACAAAGATTATTTCTATAGACTGCAAGAAAATTAAAAGGGTCTCTGCAAAAATCAGTGGTATCCAACACTGTACTGGAGGTCCTAGATAGAAAGGATAGAAAAAAATAATAATTTGCTTTTGAAGTGAAAGGATTAACTTTTGTTATACTTTTTATGTAATAATTTTGGTTCTCAAAAATAAAAGTACTTTATGTATTATGTATACATATACATATACATATACATATACATATACATATACATATACAGCTAAAGGTGCATAATCCTAAATAAAACATTTATGAATCAAAAATATACTGGAAACGTTAATCCAAATTTGTATACTGTTTGTAAAGGCAGCATCTGGCTTACCCAGTGTTTGTTTTTTCCCTAATATTGTTTGGTAATATGGATGGCAGAAATCAAAACCTTGGGAAATTTTGTGTTTACACCTTCAGAAACATAATGGGTGGGAAAAAGATTTCACTCTGCACATGAACTAAAACGATGACAATGGCATGAGAAAATCAGATACCATAAATAAACTGCAGTGAGAGAAATTGCCAAAGCAGATTTGGATCATCAAAGATTTTAGATATTTGAAGTTGTAGACAAAAACATAAAATAGGTATGTCAAAAACATTTAAAAGTAAGAAATGACTGTCAGAATAAAATATTTGAAATATTTACTTAAATTAAGAACTCAGTAAATGAACTTTAAAGACAAGTAGACAAATCTGGAGAATTAGTTAACTAAAAGAAAATTCTAAATAAATTACCCAAAAGAGAGTACAGAGACATGAGAGATAGAAAATATGCAGAGGAATGTAAAATATATAAATAAGGAATAAAAGAATGTCTAGCATATTTCCTTAACAGTGAGACAATACAGAAAAAACTGTTAAGAGCCTCCTAAATTCATGAGTTTTTTCGTTGTTTTTGCTTACTTAAACATCATGATCACTCTATTAAGCTTGTTACAAAGATAAGAAAATGGAAGCAAAAAGCATAATAAGATTTTTCAAAGTCACACAAATTTTGTATCTGAGATATAGGCTCAAGTAATCTAGGTCCAAATGTACAATTGTTTCTACTATATTCTATCATTCTGAGTGATAGCTTTAAGGTTATTTTAATCTTTGTTAGCTAAACAGCCACACAACACTCAGACATATTATACTGTCTTCTGTTCTATGTGCTTCTAATGCAAGTTTGATGGAAACAACAAACAAAACCCAGTGTTTCACACAGCAAATTCTCAAACATATGGAATTCCTAACATTAGTTTTTTAAATTTGAAGTATCAAGAACTGGAGATGTAATGTAAAGCATGCTAAACATAGTTAATAACATTGTGTTTTATGCAAGCTTACCTTGTACTATTATGCTTTGCTTTATTGTACTTTGCAGATACTCTGTTTTTTACAAATTGAAGTTTTGCGGCAACCTTGTATGGAACAAGTCTACCAGTGCCATTTTTCCATTATCATAAACTCTCTTCTCTCTGTGTCACACTTCGGTAATTCTCACAGTATTTCTTTTTTTTTTTCATTATTATTATATCTGTTATGGTGATATGTAATCAATTTCTTGGATGTTACCATTGTAATTGTTTTGGGGGATCACAAATTGCACTCACATGAGATGACAAACTTAATGGGTAAATGTGTTCTGACTTCTCCACTGACTTCTCCTCCATCTCTCTCCCTCTCCTCAGGCCTCCTTATTTACAAAAAAAGAAAAAAATATATTTAAATCAGGTTAATTAGTAAACCTACAATGGCCTCAAGTGTTAATTGAAAGGAAAAGTAACATATCTCTCAGGTTAAATAAAAAGCTGTTTTAATTAAGCTTAGTGAAGGAGACATGCGGAAAGCCAAAACAGGCAGAAAACTAAGTCTCTTGGTCAGTTAGCCAAGTTGTGAATGCAAAGGAAAAGTGTTTAAAATAAATAAAAATTGCTACTCCATTGAACATACAAATGATAAGAAAGCAAAACAGACTTATTGCTGATAGGGTGAAAATTTGATTGGTGTGGCTAGAAGATCAAACCAGCCACAACGTCCACTTAAGCCAGTGGTCTCCAATCTTTTTGGCACCAGAAACCAGTTTCATGGAAGACAATTTTTCAGTGCATGTGGGTGGATAAAATGGTTTCCAGATGAAGTTGTTCTACTTCTGATAACCAGGTATTAGATCTTCATTAGCAGCATGCAACCTAGATCCCTTGTATGCACAGTTCACATTAGAGTTTGCGCTCCTATGAGAATCTAACACTGATGATGATCTGACAGGAGTCTGAGCTCAGTGGTATGGGGATTGGGTAACCCTGCTTTAAGCCTAAGACTAATCCAGAGCAAAGCCCTGATCTCTTCAACTCTAGAAGTGCTAAAAGATGAAGAAGTTCCAGAAGAAATGTCTGAAGCTATCACAGGTTGAGGTTAAAGGAAACAAGTCATATCCAGAAGACAAATGTGTAAAGTGAAGCAATAAGTCCTGATATAGAAGGTACAGCAAGTTGTTCAGAAGTCTAACTAAGGTAATTGATGAAGGCAACTACACAAAACAACAATTTTTTAATGAGGATGAAATAGCTTTCTATTGGAAAAAGATGCCATCAAGGACTTTCATACCTAGAGAAGTCGATGTCTGGCTTCAAAGTTTTGGAAGACAGGTTGAATCTCTTATTAGGAGCAAATGTAGCTGGTGACTTCAAGGTGAAGCTTGTATTAATTTACTATTCTGCAAATCCTACAGCCCTTAAATATTATATTAAATCTACTCTGCCTGTGCTCTATAAATGGAACAAAAAAGCCTCAAAGATGGCATGTGTCTACAGCATGATTTCCTGAATATTTTAAGCTCACTGTTGAGAACTACTGCTCAGAAAAGCAGTAGTTTCTTTCAACATATTACTGCTCATTGATAATGCACATAGTTAGCAAAGACCTCTGCTTGAGGTATACAAGGAGATTAATGTTTTTCTGCCTGTTAACACAATATCCATTCTGCAGCCCATGGATCAAAGATAAATGGTGGCTTTAGGTTTTCTTATTTGAGAAATATGCTATGTAAGACTAGGATAGACATGGATTCCTTTGATCTGGGCAAATTAAACTCAAAACCTTCTGGAAAAGTTTCACTATTCCAGATGTCAATAAAACCATTTTTTTAATTCATGGAGGATGTCAAATTATCAAAATTAAAAGGAGTTTAGAAGAAATTGATTCCAATCCTCTTGGAAAATGACCTTGAGACCTTCAAGACTTTAGTGGAGGATATAACTATAGATGTGGTAGAAATAGTAAGAGACCTAGAACTAGGAGTGGAGCCTGGAGATGTGACTAAATTTTTACAATCTCGTAATAAAACTTGAACAGATGAGAACTTGTGTCTTTAGGATGAGCAAAGAAAGTGGTTTCTTGAGATGAAATTTACTGCTGGAAAGGATGCTGTAAACATTATAACAACAATAAATTTATAGTATGACATAAACTTATTTCATAAAACAGCAGCAAAGTTCAAGAGGATTGACTTCGAAAAAGTAAAGATTAATTTCGAAAAAACTACTGTGGATAAAATTTATCAAACAAACATCACATATTTTTAAATCAAAATATGTTTATTGTTTTCTTAACCATAGTGCTATTTCACACTTAATATACTCATATTCAGGAGAAAACCAAATAAAAAATAAAATGACTTGCCTTATTGTGACACTTGCTTTATTATGATGATCTGGAATCAAACCTGCCATACTCCATGACATGCCTGTACTTGAAAGTTTTTAATAGAGTAAATCTGGAATATTTTTACCACACATAAACTGATAGTAACTATGTAAAGTGATTAATGTTGATAAGCTTCTCCAGACACTGGTACAGGCTCTGGCCCCATGCAAGTCTGGCTAGATGAGGCACACCACAAGCTTCAGATACAGGTACCAGCATCTAGATGAAGGGAATGCAATGGTGCCCAAAAACTTGGAGACACCAGCAACAGTGGAGCCCCAGGTTGTGGGGGTGGCATGCTATAGCTATCTCTTTCCTGCTACCTACCATGCAGTGAGCAGGTGACGAGGCATATTTCAGCTCGTTCAGTCCCACCACCTCACCCTGGGATGCAGTTCCTGAGCTGGCCCAGTCATATTGCCACTTCTCATCACATGGGGTGGCTTCCCATTGCCAGCAGAGAGTAGGAGGGCTATAGTATCAGAGGCCTGGCTCGAGGAATCTCAAAGTCCGGGCCCTCATAAAGGTTGCTGGTCCTCATTCCCACAGCCTGAGGAAGGGGAATGTGTCATCCCTCCCAACTTGGTGAGCCAGCCACAAATGTGATACAGCCCATTTTGCTCCTGCCTACAGCATGGTGAGCCAGCCAGGAAAGTGTTACAGCCCTTTTCATGCCTGCCGTTTTGTGGGTTTTGAGTTCTTTTCCCACATCCAGGAAAAATGAGATTATGCAGACCACTGGTGGTAGAAAAAGGTGGAGAAGAGTTGTATTGAGCGACAGAACAGCTCTCACTGGAGAGGAGACGCAAAGTGCTTAGGTCCTATTCATAGGTGGGTAGTTCAGATCTATGGCTGAGTCCCAGGATATTTATGGACTCAGAATGGAGGAAGTGTGTGCTGACTTGCTGAGTGGTCCATGGGTGTTCTTGGAAAAAAAGTACCATTTGGCTGAAGGCACAAAGAAAGTTATTACTCAAGATGTTGGATTCTACCTGGAATTAGCAGCCCAGTTTCCTGAATCAGGCTGTCTTTGGCTTGAAGGTTGGGCATCACTGAGAAACTGCCCCCATCTGCCAAGGAATTAATCGGCCTCCTGCTTCTATCAGTATCCAGGATACCTCAGAATTTCCTTAGATCCCTTAAACCTGCTTACATTTTATTAATGGTTTTCTCATTTTATTTTTAAATTTTTCATTCTTTTATGAGGTAAATAAATGGAAATCATTTGTTTTGGTTTGAAAATCATCTTTGTTACATTTTTGGTACATATTTCTGAGACTGTTTTACTTTGTTTGTTTAACCTATTATCTATTGCTGATTTTACACAACGAGCCGTGCATCAAAAATCATCAGAAAAAATTAAAAATAACAAAGCAATAAAAACTATTCAAATTTTTAAAAATACAGTATAACTATTTACATAGCATTTACATTGTATTAAGTATTATAAGTAATATAGAAGCAATTTAAAGTACATGGGAGGAAGTACAGAAGTCATATGTGATACTATGCCATTTTATTTAAGGAAATAGAGCACCTGCTGATTTTGATATTTATGGGAAGTTCTAGAACAAATCCCCATGGATACCAAGAGATGATTGTTTATAATTTAAAATCCACAAGACCTGTTCTGTTTTTTTGTAGAGGCAATATTCAGTTGGTAATGTTTTATATATATGAAACCCCATTTTAAACTTGTCTCTGCACTTCTCAATGCAATTTTGGTTTTCCCTCTGTTTTGTTTTGTGGGTTTTTTTGTTTTGTGTTTTTGTTTCATGATATTTATTATTCACTTATTGACATTTAATTATTGCAGCTATATCACTCTATGAAGTACTGTTTTCAGTAAAGCAGTTTCATTGGTAATGAATGAGGATCTCAGTTTTGCTTGTCTAAATAGATCCTCAGGGTTTTTTTTTTTCCAATTTTGGATCATATTTACCTAAATTTATAAATTTTATTTGGTTCTTACTTTAGAAACTTAAAATATAACATTCAATTGTTTACTGGGTTTCACAACACTTAATAGCTATCAGGAGAGAGTCTTATTCTTGCTTTTATAAAAACAATGTCTATGTTTTGGGGGTTAGTATTCCTTTATATGTATCAAACATCCTTTTGTCATTTTCACTGTAAAAAGATATATTCTTACTTTGTTTTGTTTGACTTAATTTTTTTCCAATTTGACTATGATGAACCTAGTTTTTATCTTTATTTATCCTGCTGGAGGTTTCCTGTTCTCTTTGATTTGACAAATTGACATCTTCTGTTTTATTTAAAAAAAAAACACTAGGTCATTTATCTGTACTAATATTACTTTAATCTTATTCTCCTCCAGTCTTCTTCTCAACTGTCACTATATGTATATTCACCCATTTACTCAGCTTACCTCTCTCAGTAAACTTTTTATTTCTAAATATCATTTAGGGGATTTTAGTTCAATATCACCTAAATATATATAATATATGAAATACATAATTCACAAAAATAATTCTCATATTCTTGCAATTTCTGTAAACAGTTTTATTCCAAATATTTCCATGAATTTTTAAAAATTTTGGTCTTTTCTTTGGAGTTTTATAAGTATTTATTAGAGATAAAGTAAGCTATAATTAGCTTGACAGTATTGTAAACCAAGATCAGATACTTATTTTAAAGAAATGAGATTTTTTCCATAATTTTAAGTGAATTTTTTGTAATATGTGGGAATAAAGCTGGGAGATCTTCAGTTTGCTATATGAGATTATATATCTTTAAAAATTACTGTGCATTAATCTCCATGGGTTTTGTTAAAATTATTTTTAAATTGTAGTTTTGTCACTGAATAAATAAGGTTGAGAGATATTTAAGAGAACTAAATTACTTTTGATTCTACATTATTCAAGGATATAACTTACAAAAATTGTTATTATACTGGGTTCTATGTATATCAAAATAATAGTGCTTTATCACTGTAAAATAGACACAATGCTTTCTAATCTATAAATATGAAAACTATGGTTAACAGTTGTTCAAAGTTCATAGGATAATGAATGGGAAAGGATAGGCTTAAACAGTTTCTCATCAGGGCAATATTGACAATCTGAGTGTAACAATTCTTTGGAAAGAACTGATATGAATGCCACGGGATATTTGGTATCCTGGATTCCTTTCACTACATTTCATAAATTACTCTCCCCAGTCCTCCCAATTACGTTGTTCTACCAAGTACATGTGAGTACATTACCTCTCCTTGGCTTGAAGACAGCTGAATTCATGGCAAAGAATTTCAGGGTTTTTCTAAAAGGTTATTCCTTCTCTATATTGTCACTATAGACTGTGTTGTTATTTTTGCCATTCTGCCTATCAGTAAGTCTAATTATTTCATAATTTAATTATAAGTTTTACAATGTTTCATGTTTTTGTTTCATGATATTTATTGTTCATTTATTGACAGTTTCTCTAACTTGTCAAGATGGAAAAAGACTTATGAAAGAAGGCATAGAATAACACACAGATTTAATTATTGCAGCTATTTCCAAAAGATGCATTGCACTAGTGGACAAAAATGAATTTAGTAAGTTATATGATAGTATGCATTAAATAAGCAAAACTAGCATTGCATTGCAGGCCTTACAGTTTTTCATTTGTTCATATATTTCTTCATTTTTTTTGTGGAACACAATTGGGAAAACTTCAGCTATTGAAAGTATATCTGGCAGGGAGCATTTGTGCTAACTAGGTGGATTTGAAAGGCTTAATTTTCAGCTCTGCAAATTATGTTCACCAGACCTAATCCCATGAATCCTAGGTCCAAACTTCATGTAATTTTACTCATTTGGTAATATTAAAAATCTCAAGCTAAAAAAATTCATGACTAGAAAACTCCCTAATGCTCTACATTCCTTACCAGACTATACTCCTTCTAGATTTTCGAATTCAACCTTTTACAAATATTTCTATTTATAAACTTAATGATTATTTCTATAATTCACAATAATTTTAATATAATTTTACTCTTGATTTGTTAAATGTAAAAAGTGCTTATTCATTCTCCACAAAATATTTGCCATTTTCACAACAAGTAATAACATTTAACACAGAAGCAAGTCTTTCATCTCTTTCTTACTACATGTTTCAGATGTATTTTTATTTGCAATTATATGTATTTGTGTGTGTATACATACATATGTATATATTGTATTTTATGCAGACGGCATAAATTGTCATCCTCCAGTACAAAACTGAAGTGCAAGCATTTTCAAATTACTCATTTTATTTACATTACAAAGAAGTATTCTTAACAGGAAATGTTCTTGTTAACTTATTTTTATTGTCAGAAAAAGGAAGTAGAGACAATGTCTACTTTTTATATATTATGCAAATTAAGTAGGTTTCTTGTTATAATCTTATTTCAGTTTATTTACCTAATTTTAATAAATAATTTATTGTACATGCATACTGAGAAGCAGCACTTCCAAAACTTATGGATTGTATGATTGCTTTACTGAAGTTTTTATTATTGTAAAAATAGATGTTTATCATATAAATAAATAAAACATTATTATATATGTTTTTATGTACACAAAACATTGCTCAGTTATTTTTTTACCCTTATTTCTAAATTCTCATTCTTTTTGTTTGCCCCTTTTCTGGGATTCATAATTACATTTGACATGTGACTATTTATACACTTTGATAAACATATGACTTTATTAAAATAAATTCTATTGTACTAAATTTGTAAATTACATTCTACGTTTATATTTCTAAATTATATTTTTTAAAAAATATTTTTGTGCTTATTCTTTCCAAATAATGTCTGGCATTGCATTTTTATAGAATTACTCATGCTATTTCTCCATCTTCCTGGTGTTCATCTTGCATCAACAGACTGCCTACAGAAAATAAAAGTGACAATAAAAATAAGAAAACATAAAAATAATAGGAAATAGTTCTGTGAGTGATCTTTTGTGGTTACCTAACTTGTCTCTGGAATACATATCTTGAAGTACAATAATAAAGAGTAAAGTTCTTTTTTGTCTTTTTTCCTCTACCAAATATGTGGGCATTGTTAAGAATATGTTCATTATTTCTCCATGGAACTATGGGACTGAAATACCTTTCTGGCATTACTATGAAAAAGTCACTCTTGATCACAGTAATTCATAACCTTCAACATTTAAGGAATTGTGTTTTCCTTTTCCTTTTACTGGATCTATCAGATTTAGATTTGTTATTTACCCTTCACACGTATATGGTTTACAAAAATGCATTTTAATTAGCTTCAGATCTATCTCATTCTTAATATCTTTCTCTTGCCTGTTCCCTCTGTGTATGCATTACTTTTTTACACTACACTTTAGCTTGCTTTATTTTCTGATTTTATCTCAGCAACCTTATTTTATTTAAAGGTACTATATAAATATATATGTCCTACATATATTTATAAAGAAGACAAATTATAGAACAAAAAAGGAGGCATTCTACACATATTTTCTATTTACACTTGGCTGAAAAATAGGATGTAGAAATACTTGAGTGAAACATTTTTACTATTTCAGTAAATTGCACTACTTCGAAGTAGAATGCTTGCTATTTGCCAATGTTATTTTATTGCTGTCTTTCATCCTGCACTAAATAAAATTCATTCCATACATTTGATTTGATATATTGAAATATATACTATATACATGTGGCATTTAGGCATATATTATTCTGAATGTAGCATGTAAATGTTTATAAAATAAAACAAATTTGATGTGATTCTTACTTTTGAATTATGGATGAGTGAATTTACTTAATTGTTTTTGTCATCCAATTGTTTGTGTTTAAATAAAAACTTTTAATAATATTATTGAAGAGTTTAAAATATATTTTAAGTCTAAAAACCATGTAGTTATTTTGAAAACATTTCTTATTTTTTAAATCAAGTTACTTGCTTGATAGCACAAGAAAATTCTATTATTTGTAATTAGCTCTTTACAGCATGGAAAATATGGCTATGTTGTAACCAGAAATTACAGAAAGTTAAATTGTGGTGTTATAAAACATAAAAATAGTTTATTAGGAGGGTTCAAGCAACCTTGTGCTTTATATTATTCCTATACATTCAAATAGAAAAGCTAAACTAAATGTAATGTAAGTATATTAAATTATTCAATACACTTATTTCACCTCTCTGAACATATATGACTTAAAAATACTATTCAAGCAATCCTATGCCAACACGTGTATTTGTTTTCTTTCTAGGCAATTTACATGATTAGTAGTTCTCCATGTCAATACATTTCAAATAAAATTTGGTTGTTACCTACAGTAGCTCTCTTAATTTGAAGTTAATTAATTTCAGATAATCCTCTAGACAAAATTTTTAAAAATTTGCGTAATGTTATTCTTTCAGAAGATCCCAGCTTTTATTGGAAAGGTAGAAGATTTTATACTTAGAAACTGTTTATATTTTAGAACTCTAATAAGAAAAGATGTAATAATTCTTACATTTCTTAGTTTTCAGTTTTACTCAATAGAGAGGTGCCATCATTACTAACACCTTTTCCAAACTTTGTATTCATTTTCCTATTCTCTCTTCTACTGACTGCGTATGACAATAATGGACTTTTTCTACTTTCATTTTCTTTTTACATTGGTCTCACAAATTTAATCTAAAAGTGTATTGTTTTTCTCTTCTCCAGGGCCTTATTTTTTTCTTTTTCATTTTATTATAATTTTGGCATTATTGCTTACTATTTATTTATAATTACTATTTAACCTTGAGATATGATTTTTATTTTCCCCATACCCCAGAATATAAGTGAGCTGTCCTAAGTATCATGACAATTCCTTAATCCGTGCTGAAACACTTTGATTACCCCAACCTTGTTTTTAATATTCTCATCAATTTTTTTTCAGTTTTTTTCTGAGATTATGCATTAGCAAATGTTAATTTATCTGTGTGGGTGACTCAGTATGTCTAATTCAATTTTAAAACCCTTGGAATCATTCTTAGAATTATCATTGACATAAATGCTTCGTTAATATCAACAGGTCAAAGATCAAAAAGTTATACTTCAAGCTAAAACATGATCTTTCATTAGACTTCAGTGTCTACAGAAAGACCTTTAGATGATAGTCTCAAATACATATTTCAATGCCCAAATGTTTAAAATAACATTTTTTGAATTAAAAAGTAACATCCTGAAAGAAAAGTACTTAAATCGGTATTCAAACATAATCCCTAAAAAATGATACTCAAATTTATTAAAAAGTAAAATAGGAAAGATCAACAATTTAAACTCTCACGAAGTTATGAGAAAATAATACATCCATGTACAATTTTCTAAAATTAAAATAAATTCAATATATAGTCTACACAGCAGAAATGACATAGTCTAAAATTTGCTTGACAGAAAGATTGAGATAAGGAATACTTCTAGAGTGCAACATTTTTTTGCGGGGGGGAAGGAAACAGAAAAAAATTAAAAGACAGAACAAAAGGACAAGCTGTGAAGAATTTCAGATATCAAAAACAATAGGAAAAAAATAATTTAAGGAATATCAGAGGCAATTTATTAGCACAAAAGTAAAGTAAGTTTTCAGCATAAAAAAGGGACCTATTATTGATTAGCACAGTGAATAGTAAATGATCAACAAGTAGGATATATTCATGAACAGAAAAAAATATATATATAAAGAAAAATATATTATTCTCCAAAAAAAAAGAAAAGTGTTAATTATGAAGGGACAAAAATCAGGCTGATCTTAGATTTCTACTTGACAGTGCTGAATATGATAGGAAGGTTATCGTCAGATTTTTGAGGAAAAGTATTTTAACCCAAATCTGTATATGGTTTCTGGCTATTAGGAAAAAATTATGTCATTTATCAGTTAAATATTAAAAGTATTTAATATATACAGAACCTCTGGAAAGAATTAGTTAAGGACATATGTTAGAAAATAATGTAAAATGCATGGGTGCTATTCTTGAGCTTCTATGATTTAGCAATGAAATCAGATACACTACTCAAACATTTCACACAAAATCTTGGTAGGTATTCTTTTCACTTAGTCTTTTAATAGGATAATGCTGTTTTAGAAGTGCCTGTGACAGAGTGGAAACTTGGGCTTACTAAGTGGCTTATTATGGGGTTGGGGTAGAATATCACCATATTCTGATGCCCTTACTCCTCTGACCTTGAATTCCTAAGGGGAACTATTACAACTAAAGGAGATTAATTTTAAGTGGTTTCTAAAACTCTTCTGAAGTTGGAATTCAGAATCACATGAAAAATACGTATTATTTACATTCATAAAGAACACACAAAATTTTGCTAAATTTATATAATGTAAAAATATTCTATACTATCATAATACATGATTAAGTCTTTTGAAGAGGATTACTTTGGTGCCTGCAACGACTTTGCGATATTATGCTCTGAAAAATATGAGGTATATTATTATATCATAAGCGAAGCTGCAAGGATAATAACTCCTTTCTGGTTTTACCCTCTCGTATTTAATTTCTAATTTTAAGGGTCTGTTATTTACTCTAGGTGTTGGGGAAGCAGAGTTCAGAGGTAAAAGGTGACAGAAATGAAAGCAAAGTGACCTTCACGTTATTATCTTTAAAAAATTATTGATAATTATTTATGAGAAGTCAAGAATTTGTAGCTTCACAGATAAGAAGCAGAACAGGACAGCCTTATCACTTACACTATGATTTCGATATCTTAATGCATTGTCTCACACACAGTTCATGGAGACATTTAACAACAAACTTCCCTTCTGAAACGTGACTGTATTCAACCCTTGATAAAAATTTTTACTTTGACAACTGGAAATCGATTACTTTGAGACTAGTAGTGCCATATTAAATATTTGCTGACATCCACAGTAAGTTGAGAATACAGTGGAAAAATAGTTCCTAATAATTTTGTTTAATGGTCATACTTTTATTTTCTAAAATAAGTATCACAAGTAGTAGGTTTATTCTATAGCTAACAAATAATGAATATTTGACCTCAAGCTTAAAAATAATCATTCAAAATGCAAGCCTATGTTTTCTGATTTGGAATATGCATATCCTAGTTTAACTTTTTGAAAACAGCTATTTGGCATTGTATATCATAATATTATCTAAATTGTATTCTGTAAAAACTAATAGTTGGTTAATAAATATTTTGAGTTTATATTGATATTAAAATTGTTCAGTGTTATAACTTTTAAACAGGGCATGTATTTATTTGTATGTAATTTTGTTTTCCTTATGATTGACAGTTACTAATTATCATCTAAAAATTTGTTCAAACCAAGAACACACCGTAGAAAGCTATCAGATTATGCTATTTCTTTTTTATTAACTTTTTAAAAACAGTTTTCACTACAAGTAAAATCAATTAAAAATCAACATTAAAATCCATTACAAGGAGAGAAAAAAACCCAGAAACTGGCAAACTAAAACTGAAGGATAGTTGAGTTGTAAGTAGTTTCAACAGTCAGAAATAACACCTTAATTTCACATTATTTATCATTTAGACACTTATTTGGAGCACTGTCAAAATAAACAGATCTGGACTTTCTGAGCATTTCAATTATCAGTCAATGCATAAAAATTTAGTATTAAAAATCAATGTAACCTTTTCTTTTAATTTATTTTAATTGGCTCATGCCTCTTTGCAATTCTTCAATTTGGTAGATACAATAACTCATCATTTCTTTCCACAATTTTCCTCAAGGTAGTCAATATCCCAATTAAAAGCAAACAAATAAAAATCACCGTTTAAAAATATACTATGCTTTGTGGATACATCCTTTATTTTCTTTCCTAGTTAACTAATTATATTTAAAGATTTTTAAAGCTGCCATAACTTTTTAACCTTTCCCTTACCCTCCTTCAGGTAAAAAAAATGCAAACAGATTATACACTCCCAGGGCATATAGATTAATTTTTCTTTTTTTTCTTATTTTATTGTTTTTGAAAAAGGCTAATGTATGAATTCAAAACCGAAATATTTCCATAAGCAGCTATACCTTTGCAGGTCCTGGGGAGCAGCAGAGTTTTCAATTGCTTTAATATACTTAGAAAATTATTAGGATGAATGCTGTCATAATTAGAGTAAATATTTATTCTGTTACAATGAACTATTCCAAATTAAGTAAGAAGTGGGACTTGACTCCAGAGATAGAGACTTACTTCCTGACCAGAATAAAGACAACCAGAAACAGGGAAGAGGTGAAAGCATCTCTCCGTAAGACATGATCACCAATGCCATATCCGTTACCATTGCCATGGCAACACCAAAAAGCTACCACCACTTTCCATGGCAATGATCAAGAAGTACCACTGTCTTCTAGAACATTCTAAATAACCCACCCCTTAATTTGCATGTGATTAAAGGTGGCTGTAAATGTAACTGCAGAATTGCTTCTGAGCTGCTGTTCTGGGCACACTATGGGGTCGCCCTGCTCAGCAAAGAGCAGTGTACACTGCTACTGCACATTGCCCCTTCAATAAATGTTGCTAACACTACCATTTTACCCTTGAACTATTTCCTAGGTGATGCCACCAACCCTCCCTAGCTAAGCTCTAATTTTGGGTCTCCCCTGCCCTGCAGCAAAATCTCCATGTATTAATTCAGAAGCAACTTAGTTCTTGTTCGTGCAAAGTCCAATGTAAACCTTTTCTATATATTAAGATTTCTACCAGAAGTGATTTAGAGATACTGGTTTCCTTCCAGTATAGCTCTAATATCTTTATTGGATACCAGTAAAGTATATACAAAATGAAAAAGAGATAAAAAATGCATATGGAAAGTTTTTATGGGACTGTTGAGGAAGCATATTACATCACTTAAATTTTTCATTGACTAGAACAAGTCATTTGAATGTAGATATCTGAGAATGACTGGAAAATGTAATCTTAATCTTATGCCTAATAGGGCCATGAAACAGCCTGTAAAGTTGCATGTATTCATATATAAGTTCTTACATATGTATGAATATGTACAAGCAATTGAATACAATATAATTTGAAGATAATGTAAACTTTTATGTAGAACAATAACTTTTGCTTTCCTATCTCATTCTTTTTTCATATATTTTGTTTTTAATTAACATATAATTATAGATATCTTGCTACATGTCCACATTGTATAATGATCAAATCAGGATCAGTAGCAAATTCATTGCCTTAAACATTTATAATTTCTTCATGATGAAATCATTTAAAATTCTCTTTTCCAGCTATTTTAAAATATACAATAAATTACTGCCAACTACAGTTATCCTACTGTGCAATTAAGCACCAGAACTATACCTCTTATTTAAGTGTATTTTTGTAACCATTGATCAGTCTCTCCCTGTCTCCCATCCCCTCTCATACTTAGAAGCAAAATTGTCTGGTTTTCCTATTGAACTGTCAGTTGTTGGTATTCCAATTTTTGAATTGCATGTAACTAAAATATATCAGGTAATGTTTTTATATCATGTTTTATAAACATATTCAAACACATATATGTTCATTCATGTGTACATATTTATATACATATGTATTTGCATATGTATCATAGATGTGTTCATGCATGTATACATACACAGGCACCTTCATTTTGAATTTAAATACTGTGTAATTGATGCAGGCTAACCTCAAAAGTGGGACTCTGCCTGGGAGGGTTCTTGGCTTCACTCAGGAAAGAATTCAAGGCAGGCCAAATGTGAAAGAAAGCAAGTTTAGTAAAGCAACAGTGTGCAGCAAAATGGTTGCTCCATAGACAGAACAGGGCTATCCCACAGGAAGTGTGGCCCGAAGTAGCTATCATGGAATGCTGGCTAATGATATTTATATTCACTCTTAATTATATGCTAGTTAAGGAATGGATTATTTACAAACTTACTGGAAAAGGTGCAAGGATTTCCCAGAAGCATATAAGGTAACTGCCCTGAATTGCCATGGTGCATTGGCATGGCATGGCACTGGTGGAGTTTAATAGTGAGCAGTGAGGGCAACTAGAGGGTGCTTTTGTTGATGTTTACTAGTTTCTGCTGGTTTTCTTACTGCAACCTGTTTTGACCAAATCCTGTTTGAATTGCTCAGGGCCATACTGGAAAATAAGTTATACTGTTCTATCTCATGATGATAAGTATATTTATTTATTTTTTAAAAAAGAGCTCCACTTAGAACTAAGTAGCTCTCAACAAGGAAAATTAATTTAAACACTTTAGGATTTTTCTTACACACAAATTTCACTAACTTTCCCTCATGTAAGTGTCATCTTTTTTATATACAGTTCATGTCTTTCACTGTACTATGGATATTTTCTAGTAGATTATGTGCATATTGAAGATAGTATTTTTGGCTTACAAAAAGCAAACAGAAACATTTAACATTTCTTTCATGTATGTAGTTGGTTTTAGTAAAACATTTCTGCAGACCAGTGCCTGATAATATTGATCCTGAATTTGTGGTATCCTTATATTAGTGTTTGGTGTGGGAAACAGGAAACAACCCATATATTTCAGTTTGTAAGAAATTTAATATGGAGAAGTGAGTACTTAAAATCCTGGGTAAACCAAAACAAACAAAAGTACTAGGATACAGTGTAAGCATATTGAATTAGAGGGTGTATTGTGAATAAAATGCATTTTATTACACATAGCAAGACCCCAGTACTAAATTTGCTAATCAATATCTATATAAAACATGGACTCAGAGATTATAATAGCCAGAAGTAAACCCATGAATTTCACTGATATTCTTGTATACAATAGCTTTGAGACTTCAAACTTTGTCACAAATATAAGCCATCCCAAAAGCTCATACAGGCTGTCTTCTTTTTTTCTCTATTGCAATGATCTGTTTTCTAACAATTCATTTGGGAACCATCTTCCTGTCACCATGAAAATCTATATTTTCACAATGTAAAACAGTAAAAGAATTAAACCCAACTTTGAGCACTACCAATTTAGTTGCAAATTTTCAGTTGCTTCTAGCATTTCAATCATCAGGGTACTCAGTATGATTATTTCCATTTCTTTGTGAACTTTACCAAATCCAGCATCCCAAGATCAATTACTATATTGATTGGTTAATTTTTTTTAATCAACAACTCAATTGGTAGATAGGTAAAAAGGAAGTAACAACTAAGTGTCACCTTCATAACAGTACAGACTTAACAAGTGAAAAGAAAGACTCCTTGTGGAGTAGATTACACATATGATAAGGCATTTTTCCCTAACCTATGTTTTAATGTAAGAAAAGCATGCCAAAGAAGACATCTAGCAGAATATCTTAATAGTTGAGAGACCTTGAGCCATGGAACATTGTCATTATAGGTTAGACTTAATTACAAACTTGGTGTGTATTATAGCCTTAAATGACTCAGAAACATGTTCTTAAAAAGGTCTGTATTCAACCATATTTGTTTTCTCTTTAAGGCAATCTTAAGGCAGTGCTTTGGAATTTTTGATCTAAACTGTATGTGTATTAGACTCATTCTGGCTCCAAATCCGACCTCCCAAAGTGTCCGTAGTGTTACCTGTATGCCTATTACATTGCCCACAAGAAATAGCTAAATGCACTTATAATTTGTAAAATGGTTATTCTTCAGTGTGAAATTATACACGAAGCTACTTCTAGCTTACCAATTATTACTCTGACACATATGAAAATTTGACAACCACCTATCATATTCTGTAAACAAGAGTTTCTCTCATCAAAGGTGTATTTTTGTATACGGAGGATGTATATTGCAATTCTTTAGGAATGCTTAATTCGATTAGGACATTATGTTAACAGTCTTCTAAGATATTGACCTTGTATATGTATCTCTAAATAGATAAAAAGATCATTCCATTCAATGTAATTGTTTTCACATTCTTGATCCAATGTGATGCATATGTGATAAAATTGCAATTTGATTTTAACATAATTACTATTTAATTAATATTTTTGACAAGTATTTGTCAACCGGTTTAGCTCCTTCCTGAGACCATACCTAAAATTTGGTGAGGAACATATAAAATCCATAACAAATATCATCTGGTCTGCTATAGATTTTGTTTAAGAGTGTGGCTTCAAATATTGAATTATATACTCATTATACGACCTTGAAAAAGCTTCACAGATGTCTGTGCCTAAGATTGTTCGTCAAAAAATGGCAATATGGTTCCCATTTCAGAGGATTAGTTTGAGGATTGCATAAGTTAATATATGAAAGAAACCCGAATAAATGGAAAAACATAAACCTAATTCTCCTGAGAAGAGGAACCTAGAATTCAGCACTTTTTATGATAATTAGGATCAATTTTTTATGCTAATTATTAATATTAACTAAAATATGGTTTATGATAGTATTGAAAACGTTGCATATATTAACTGAATTCTTGACTATATTTATTTATTAATAAAGTAAATTATTGAATAAATATATCAAAATTGGGCTTACATTTAGATAAATTCTAATATATTAAAATTTTCTATTTATAAGTTTGGAGAGATTTATACTTTGCAGAAATTCTGAAGGATCTTCTAAAAGCTATTTGAACAAAACAAATGGCAGTTTTAAGCAATGAGAATTTTTAAATCTTACCTATTAATCCAATTTGTTAATTTTGACTTTTAATTTAGTTGTTTTAGAGTATCATCTACAATGTATATCATTATTGATGTGGTTGGGTTTAAAACTACCATTTAGCAACTTCCTTTTTGTTTCTTTAACTGATCTCAGCTGTTCACTTTTTTTCTCTCTTTACTGGCCTTTTGATTAAGTACTTTATCATTTTATTTTATCTCTACTCTTAACTCATTAGCTATACATCTGTTATCATATTATATTTGCCACATTATAATTTATAGCATGTGTGCTTATCATTGTCTATCCTCAGGTGATATTTACTACTTCACATAGCATATGAAACCTTACTTTCACTCTCCTTTTTTGATTGTTTTGGTATTGTGGTCACACATATTATTTTCATATTTAAGAACCACAATACAGATGTTATTGTTTGTTTAATAGTCAATCATGTTTAATGCAGTTTAAATAAAAAAATATTACATACTTACCTATATAGGCAGAGTTTCTAGTGCATTTTATTTTTATTGTTGTTAAGATTCGTGTTTCCATCTCTATTTTTTTTTCTTTTTTCACTTTAAATGGTGACTGGCATAGTATACTCTCTCAACAAAGATTTTTAAATGAATAAGTAATTTCATTGTGTGTTTTATATATTTATCCTACCTCCTGTAGATATGTGCTCAGTTTAAATATTACATAGTTTTCTGAATAATCAGTCCAGAATTAAGTGATCATTTTGGGGTATATCCATAATAAGTTTTGTGAACATATGTAGCTTATGATGGGAAGGGGTGTCCCTCACTATGTGTATCAGATGTACTTGGGCTCTATAGGACATGATACATTTACAAGTTGTGTCTATATATAATTTTAGATAAATGTTGAGAATGTGACAACTATTTAATAAAATAATGTAATGGAGCCTGTAACTTATTGTTTTTTCCATTTTTCATTTAAATACGTCCTCCATAAAATTTTTTTATAGTAGCTACTTTTGTTAAGTTTATTTTGTCACAGGTGTTTCTGGTCCTTTCAATAAATTCTACCTGCATTTTTATAGGCATGAAGGTCAATGTTGATATGATTTATACTATACAAATATACTTATTTCTCCAGATTACACATTCTGTGCTTCCTAGCATGGAAGTTGACAATTTATTTTGATATTTTCTTTGATTAAATACACTGCTGAAAATAGAGAAGATCATATTAAGGAATGAAATCAGATAATATCTTGTCACTTTTATTGACTTTACAAGTTTTATGTATTTTTTGGACTAGCAATTTTTACTGATGCACCATAAATTAACTTATGGTTAGTAATCCAAATCCTTGAACAACATCAATGATCATTCTCCTCTACTGAATTGCTACTAGAGAAGTTGGTAGTAGAGGTAATGCTGAGAAATCCTTCCAAACATTTAGACAATTGTTACTGCTATTACCTTCTATGCATGTGGTTTGCATTATTTTTTTCACACCAGATAACTTTATATCTAAGTTGTAATAAAAACTGTAGAAATGGCAATATTTTGAATGTTTATATGAAAAGATGATGAAGCTGTACTTTTTTCCATATTTAAAATTAATGTCATTAAGAATTAGAGGCCATGTGGTTCACGCCTGTAGACCCAGCACTTTGGGAGGCTGAGAAAGGTGAATCACCTGAGCTCAGGAGTTCAAGGCCAACCTGGGCAACTATGTGAAATGTCATCTCTGCAAAAAGTACAAAAATTACCTAGGCATAGTGGCACATGCCTGTAGTTCAGCTACTTGAGCTACTTGAGAGGCTGAAGCAGGATAATTGCTTGAACCCAGGAGGCAGAGGTTGTACTTTATTAGATATATTATTTGCAAATATGTTCAGATAATCTAGACTTGGTACAGTTCTGTATTGAATCTCACAGAGTCAGAATCAAAGTGTCAGCCAGGCTGGGTTTTTACCTGGGGAATCTGGATAAAAGTTTGCTGTTAGCTTATAATTATTGGTAGTGGAATGTAATTTTCTGCAGCTGTAGTCTAAGATTCCTGTTTGCAGAAATTAATAATGCCTACCATTTATATTAGCAATATATTTGTTTCCCACCTTTTTATTTGACATTTGGTTTTACCTGAGTGTTTCTAGGGTAGGTATAAAAAACAAAATCCAGTTTGTTCTGTTATGTAATAAGATAGAAATTTAAATAGATAAAAATATAAATACATTTATATTTGGTAATTAATTGAAACATTTCAATTTCCACCAACAAACTTTATTTTTAATTGTTTCTTCCTGTCTTCAAAAGAATATGCAAATATTTGTATCCTGAGTATAAAATTCAATACATACATTTCTAACATATACATACATGTACATGTGTGAACATGAAAATAAATATTAGATATTCTTGATTTGTTAAATGTCTTAAGGTCATATAAATTTTGACTTATTTTTAATTTTTTGATTTATCATAGAGTGAGGAGGATGAGTTAGTCAACTACAGATGTAAATTTTTCTTCCATTTTGTATAGAATTTGATTTATGAATTGTTAATATTTCTTTTATTGCTGAAAAGCATTTATGTCCAAGCTTTTCAACCGAATGTGTCTAATTTAAATTTTATATAATTCTTTTAAAACTGGCATCAATGCTTTTTATTTTTTAAAAAGTTTTGATTGCATTTTTACTTTGAGTACTATGTTTTCATTGTGATATTATGTCTTTTGTTTCTCTGGTAGTTTGCTTGTTTTTTTCTGCTTTATTTTGCATAAGCGATATGTTTTGCCTTTTTTAGTATATTCACCCTTGAAGTTGAGAGAATTATTATTTATAGTGTGGTCATTTTATGATGGATATTGTGAGATAGTGACCAAAGGAAGGTATATTAGTTGCAGTAACTTAAGATTTTGCCTGTTGTCACACTTTGAATTAAAGACTCATTTTTCTCATGTAGTTGAAGAGTAATAGAAAGATTAAAACTGCAAAGATACTCCCACTTATACAGTGAAAAAATACACTATTTTGTTTTATGTTCCCATGCTAATTTGCTAAAGATAATGTCCTCTAGCTCCATCCATGCCCCTGCAAAAGACATGATATTTTTTACTTTTTGTGGCTATATAATATTTTGTGGTATATAGATATATCACATTTTCTTTATCCAGTCTATCATCGATGGGCATTTAGGTTGATTCCATGACTTTGCCATTGTGAATAGTGCTGAAATGAACATATGCATGCCTGTGTCTTTATAATAGAATGATCTATAGTTTCTTGGGTATATAACCAATAATGCGATTGCTAGGTTGAATAGTATTTCTGTCTTTAAATCTTTTAAGTATCGCCACACTGTCTTCCACAATGGTTCTACTAATTTACACTCCCACCAATAGTACATAAGCTTTCTTTTTCTCCACAACCTCACTGGCATCTGTTGTTCTTTTTAATAAGTGGGATCTAAATAATGAAAACACATGGACATATAGGGAGCACTGGGTCTATCAAAGGGTAGAAGGTGCGAAACGGGAGAACATCAGGAAAAAGTAACTAATAAGGACAAATAAAATTTTAAATTAAGAGTTACTAATAGCTTCAACTATAGCAGTGCTTACCATGATGGAAAGAACAGATAAAATACAAGGCATATTTTGTTAGTCACTTTGAAGATGGGCTATATTAGACTGTTCTTGAAAGGTAATAAGAAATACATGTCATAAAGCAAAACTTGGAAGACATAGAAGAGTATCTAGTATAGAGTAGCAGATGAAGAAGTCAGATGTTGCAAGGTTTGTACTTAGTTTTGCAATTCGCAAGCCAAACTGTTTGAACAAATCAAAACTAAACTAAGCAAAGTGAGGATAGTATTACAAATAAGAAATTAGTGTATCTTGTTGTTTCATAAACTTCTTTATAAATGTTCAAGTAAAGTAAATGTGTGTAGGTAAAATGAAATTTTTAATGAACAATGGAAAGTCAATATTTAAAACATTTCTGAACCATATTAATACTGAGAAGTAAAATTATGCAAATTTATACACAAATTTGTGCTTGCATTTTTAGGAAATGTTAACTAATTTTAAATGAGAATTCAATAATTAATCAAATACATACATATATATATATATATATATATATATATATATATATATATACATGTAATTCTGTATAGACAACAATGCCTAGAAATTATTAGTGGGGATAGTCTACCACATAATTGACATATTAAAAGTTTCTAATCCAAATATTATTTTTTATTTACTTAGAATCAATACATTCATTGAAACAAATTGGACATGTAAATTATAAACACACTGTAATTATTTAAAAATTTTTAAAACAAATATTTTCCTGGATTGATCAGAAAAGTCTGAAATAGACACATGGAACTTTTGTTTATAGGGGATGTGCACCCAAAAATTACCAATATAAAATAAATTTAAATTTGACTGGTAAGATAGATTGCATGACAGAATCCTTTTCTATATAAGCATAGAAAGAAAAGCTGAAAAGTAAATTGCTGACTCCTTTGTTTTTGGGTGTAAAGCTATTTACAGATACATCATTCTGAATTTATTGTATAGTCAGAGTAAAATTGCTTATTGAAATGAATTAATTTGTTATTGATTAGTATCATATATCTTTTGATTTTTGTCCTTGAAATTTACTACTAGGAAATGAATATCTTTTTCTCTGTTGGACTTCCTTCCAAGAGTTTCAAATATACAGAATATTTTTGCTAAATACACACACCTCCTCCTATAGTGCCCATTTCAATGAATATGAAACATGACATTTGTTAATTTGTACTGTTTGAACAGTGTGATAGCTGGTATTAATGTGATAGATTCCTAAACAGGTGTTTTCACTGAAATTACTCTAAAGGTTTCCATAACCTTTGTGAACTCAATTGGAAACAGAAAATTTATAAAGCTTTGCTATGACACATTTTCTACCTTAGTAAACTAGTTAGAAAATGTTATCATTGTACATCAGTTTATGTTTACTATACAACTTTATTTAGACAATTGCTATAATTAATTCTAAAAATTATCAGTATTATACAAATTGTCTAGAGTGTACAAACATCACATCCTACATTCTCTTATAATAGTTTCTAATGTAAATTAAACAAAAAGGAAGAAATAACCTTCTGACGCATTTGGTAGCCATAATCATATGGATAATGTCTAGAAACAATGAGTCTCATTTGGATGCACAAAAACATATACTGTGGTTTATTGATATCAAAACATGAAAACCTATTTTTATATAGAGATTTGAGGAAATACTGAAAAAATGTAAAGGGATAGAATTCAATTTTTAATATAACTTTTATGGTATAGCAACGTACCTGTTAGAATATACCATCCTTTTTCATCTATTTTCTTTTCAAAAAAACTGAAGGGAGTTATTGGCTAATAATTTAACAAAATTCTTTGCTGTCTTTGATTATAAATATTTGCTCATAAGATGCGAGTTCATGTGTAACATAGATTCAACATTTAATAATGAAAATTTGGTAGAGTTGGCTTTAAATAACCCTGGAAATAATCTCCAGGATGTTGGTAGTTTTGACCAACTCTAGAAAATCTGCTGACGGTTACCAGAATATTCTCCATACTAAAGAGACATAACTTAGAGAAATACACCTATGAGGAAAAAAATACACGCATCTTTTCTGAAGGGAGTAAGTATTGTTGGAACTTATTGTAGATCCTCGTAAATATGTGTAGTTTAGCCTCACAATTCTGAGGCAGTAGAGATAGATTAGGAACTAGGAATTTACCCACAAAAGGCCTCTGTTTAGAAGCTTTCATATGTTTGTGATTTCTTCTAATTTTCCTTAATCCCAAAGTAAAAAGAAGTTATGTACAGTGGTTTATTTCTATCAAAACATGAAAACCTATTTCTACAGGTTTCAGAAAGCTAAAGCCTTCTGAAGTCACATTGAGAGAGGAGAAAGGAAGAAATCAACCAGGCAGGCAATCAGAGTGAGTCCTCAGTACAACTCCTTCAAACCAAGAGCAGCCTAAACATCGGTCTGCAGGCCCCAAACAGGAGAGAGCCCAGATCGGCAAAACTCCTTGGAACTAAGAACAGCCTGAAAATCGAGCTGTAGACTCAAGGGAAGAAAAAGCCAGCATCCTGGAATGGAAATTTTTCCTTTGTGTACACAGATAAGGCAATTTCCCTCCTTTTAAGACACATCTTTCTCTTCTTGATGTGCCTTTGTCTCGTTTCATAAGCTTTCTCCTGGTTGGTGTTTAACTTCAACCTATGTTGCATACCTATCTTTCTGTAATCGGTTCCAAACCAACACCCGGCAAGCCAAGCCTTCACTTCAGCCCCTGATTGGTCCTTTGCACTATTGTGCCTCTTTCTGAATGGTGTTTTTTCATGACTATCCGTAAAGTGATCAGCACTCATTTTCTCATTTTCAGTCCATAAAAAACTCTGGACTCAGCCTCATAGATATCAACTCTCTTTTGGTCCCCCTCTTTCTGTTGAGAGCTTTTCCTCTACTTAATAAATATGACTCTGCCTTATTCACACCCTTGTGCCTGCGTGCCTTATTTTTCTTGGTTGTGAGGAAGGAACCTGGAACTTGCTGTTAGTGGCAGTGAAAGAGCTGCCAAACTCCCTCCCCCTCACCAAACAACAGGAGTGAAAAAGCTGCAACATTGTGGTGACCCAGTGCTCAGAGTATCATTCCCACCACTGGCATATACGTAAAAGAACCATGCCATGCGGAGGAGTTTCTGATGAGATAAAGGGAGCACTGTTCTTTGGCTTAGCTGAAAGTTACAGAGATGGGCACAAGTACGCCATGGAGCAAGTTAAGTGGAAATCCCAGGAACGCAGATGATTAAAATGTATCTGTTTCTAAGAAAATATTGATCTTATAAAGAAGTTGCATGAGGGACAGAGGGTGAAAGCCTATGACTCCAAGTCACATTCATAAAGAAAGATATTTTGAGAGCCTATATTGTGGAGAGCTTTAAATATAATTAGATAATATAATGGAGAGAATATAGAAGAAAAATTAGGCTTAGTTTATCTCGCATTTTATTAACATGAGACTACTAGTTGTCATTTTCTTGTTTTACCAGCATAATATAATTAATATTTATGTTCACATCTTGAAATCATTACAATATCATGAAGTGGTTTTGGCAAAATGGAAGAGAAATTAAATTATTTTCAGCATCATTCTACCGTATAATCAATTTCTACTGTTTTGCAGAAATTAATTAATAAATGCATACTATTATCATTTGTTACTCAGAATTTTTAAGTTGATTACCGTATATCCTAATTACGGATTGTTTATAACCAAGGTTTTGTAAACAAGAGTTTGAACACATAAAATTTGCACACATTATGTAAATCATACTAAATGTAATTGTCATTGTAGAATTTTCTGCAGAATAGCCAGTCAACTCGGTGAAAAATTAGATAAAGAAAGTAATTATTTTTAATTATCTACTTAATGAACCCAGTATTTTACTGTGAGGGCATAGAAAGAAAGCAATTGTCTGCAAACCAAGAAAAGAGCCCTCAACACACACAGAATCTTCTAGGACCATGATCTTAGACTACCCAGTCTCCAGAACTGTGAAAAAAAATGTGTATTAGTAAGTGACCCAGTCTGTGATATTTTGTCATAGCAGCTTGAACAGAGTAATACATCTATCATTGCTTTTTGTACCTTTTCAAATATCGGCATGTAAAAAAAGTCAAATAACATAATAATTATTTTGAAAGTTATTTTATCTTCTAGATCCTCTGAAAGCATCTGAGAGACTTTTGGGAATCCAAAATTTACTCACAATTGAGGATATGTGTATAATGGGAATAACAACAAAATAGTTAATTATGTTTTCTAAGTTATACAGTCAAGCAAATGTAGCATTCACATGTGTTCACTGTATAGTTGGTGATATTCTGAAGGAGTGATTTAAAAGTTAGTGTTCATAAATTAAAGAGTGATATATAGCATTTCACATTTCTAAGAGTAGAGAGAAAAAAGCCAGTTTTTACTCAAAGCAGTATAGTTATCATCATTAAAACTGAAAGGCTGTTTTTGCCAATGAAATATTTCTTTTCACTTACTGAAATTCACATTTATTTTTACTCAGTGCCATGAAGGTTGGAGTTGAAATATATCTTTGCTTTGTACCTAAAACATAATGAAAAATGTGACATTATAAGAAAAAAGTGAATAATGATAGCCACTCCTAACAGCTTGATCCCATAATTTACCTGTTGACGGCAGCATAGCCACCATAACCTGCTGTTTCTAAAGTGTCAGAAGATTCTGTCCGGGGAAATAGGTTGTCCAACACACATAAAGATGATGCCACTGATCCATTGTGTTAGTTATTCAGTGTTGGTGATGAATTTACACTCATGTCCATTAAGATACTTTTTTCTACTTATCCTTCCTCTACCCTTTTGACCACTGAAACAAGTTTTTTAAAGAAGCTGAGAATGGAAAGGGAAGTATGTGAAAATGACTGCAGATGTCTCACTCTAAGGAGATTGGGCTTCTTATTTTTCTTCACTTATTTTCATTTTTTGCAAACTCTATAAGAAGAATTTACATAAAACTAACACATTCTGTGTCAAGTACTATAATTTCACATGTCCATTTACTTATCAGTGTGTCTTATTCTTTGTATAAAAATAGATAAATATAAATATAGACATAGAGTAGATAGGTAATACGTCAATTTTACGTTAATTAATAAATGACAGACTATTTTAAGGACCAGTTAAGTGTTGTAGTGGCTGTCAGAACAGAAGAATAAAACAATGTGTATGGAATTTACATGAGAATAGTATTATAGGATTATTTGTCCCCTTGTCTGATTAAGAATATTTGGGGGGTTTTGATTGAAGCAGAAAATAATAAAAGGTTTATATCCATCTGGATTTACCAATTCAGTCAACTCTAGCACCTTATGAGAGCTGGAATCAAAAAATTGTCACAAAAGTATCAAATACTAGAAGAAATGAATATTTTAAACAATCAACATATAGCATACTTCCAAACTTATAAAAGGAGGAATAAACCTCATGGATTAGGTAATCTAAAATAACAGTACTAAGGTTCAGACAAGGAAAAAAAAAAACATGTATCAAGAATAGCAGGTAACTGGTGTTATCTCTCGATATTTCCCATATCTCATATTATTGAAAGAGAATGATGGTAGAATATGTCTAGTTAGGATAATCAGAGAGGAAAAAAATTTTTTTTTTTTAACCATGGAGTCAGATAAGGCATTAACAGGTAAAGAATAACAAGGAATATGAGATAAAGTGGAGGGGAGAGAAAAGCCTATTGTGATATTTTTAACTATTAAAAATCAAAAATGCATTATTTTACAATTGTACGAAGGGATTTTAAAGGCAGAAGAGCTTTTGTGTATTTCTATTTGTTATCCTATGGAAATACGATCAAAGAAGTTTTTTTTGGAAAAATTAATCACTCATGTACAGAGTTTCTAGGAGTGACTGAGAGAAACTGAGAAAAAATGAAGCATATCTAGGGATTTATTTTTGAGATATCAAAGACAGGAAAGCATTGCAATTCATCCTAAGCATTTGTAATATAATGAAAAATAAGGAATATAATCCAGTGAGTCTGAAAAGAATTGGGAGGGCTGTTTGTTAGTATGTGGAAAGAAAAAGCATAGTAAGCTGTCATATCAAGATGAATCTGTATTGTCAGTAAAAACATCAACCGGAGAACTGGAGTCTCCAACTAATTGTGGGATTCACTGTCTTTATTATAAAGATGCAATTGATTTCAGGAATTTTCTTCACATCTCATGTTGCATTCTTTCGATTATCTTCAATCATAACCAATATCTTCATTCTTTTGATAGTAACTCATAATTGAAAATGCTTCAAACTCATTCAGATTGTCATGTAACAATCAAGGTCTATAATCTCTGTTGAAACTTTACATGTGATTAAAAAAAATGAGATTGTTTTATTGTATACCAATGTTAGTCAGTATTTATGGATTACCCAAATGCACTGTTTTGAATTCCAACACTAGTTTGAATGTATTAAGTTTACTAGGATAGATAAAAACAGGGCCTGTATTTGTATACATTTTATTAGGAATCAAAATGCATTCAAGGCTGTTGTGTATTTTCACTGAGTTACACTAGTAGTTACAAAACTGAGTGATTTGCCTGTTTTATCTAATCCAGTTAACATAAGCCATTTCATTGAATCTATAACATATAATTTTTCTCCATATCTTAAAAAAACATTTTTATATGCATCAGCATAAACATACTTGTCTTCAGAGAGAACTACCTAGCCCCCAGATCTGGTAGAGAAGCCTACTAAGTAAAGTCATAACATACCCTAATTCTCTTTCATAGAAATTATGACAACTTACTGTAGCTGATTCTTTAAATTATCTGCATCCTTACAGTGCCTACTGTGGTGCCTCATCTTGATCTCCCTTCAGGTCTCAGGAGAAAATCCCCCAATTGCTGGGAATGTTAGTATTGATAACCAATGCTTGCATCCTTGCACTGATGGTAGCAGCCTTACACATTTTCAGCTGGTCAATGAGGAGCTACAAAACTTGTCTCCCTGTCTCTACTGAGAACATTTTTAAAGGCCCATTCTAGTTTCACATATTTCTGTGTGACTAATGGGAGTTGCTGTTGCACCTGCATTACCATTCGGCTTCTCTCTGATCAATTATGCTTCAATTGTTCTCTCAAAAGTCCTATTTCTGAGAGCCTTTCCCATTAAAACGTCCTTCATCCAAGTCTCAGAGTCCATTTTTTAAAAAAACAAAACACAAGCCGGGCGCGGTGGCTCAAGCCTGTAATCCCAGCACTTTGGGAGGCTGAGGCGGGTGGATCACGAGGTCGAGAGATCGAGACCATCCTGGTCAACATGGTGAAACCCTGTCTCTACTAAAAATACAAAAAACTAGCTGGGCATGGTGGCACATGCCTGTAATCCCAGCTACTCAGGAGACTGAGGCAGGAGAATTGCCTGAGCACAGGAGGCGGAGGTTGCGGTGAGCCGAGATCGCGCCATTGCACTCCAGCCTGGGTAACAAGAGCGAAACACCGTCTCAAAACAAAACAAAACAAAACAAAACAAAACACAGACATAAGACATTTCATTCTTTTGGGTCCTAAGAAGCAAATGCTAACACACAATTGTCAGTTACACCAACCACCACCAGTTGGCAGTGAGGACCACATCACCAGTAATATGTTGACTATGCATAGATCTTGGCATACTGTGGAATTGTGATTCTTAAAGTTCATGAATGACAAGGTGATACACCAAAATGGGCTACCAGTGAACATTAATTCACTAATGAGTGCAACACATCAGGTTTTTGAGGAGTATGTTGAAAGGAGTAATTATAAGAAAGATTGCTTTTAATGGCTGTTGTGGGGGATAATCTAAAAACTGGAGAAAGATATGAAGCAGAGTGTGATTAGTCACCTTTTTGGGTAAAGTATCAGAGCCAATGAGCATCCTTTCTTAGCCCAGTTAAAGTGTACTAAAAGCTGTGGATTAAGCCCTGGACTTCAGTAGAAAAGAAACAGAGCTCCAAAAATGGTTGACTTTTTATTGAAAGTCTTCTATGCCAATGTCAAGGGACTGATTGGGAAGAATCATAAATTTCAGATATGCAATAGTGTGATGGTTAATATTGAGTGTCAACTTGATTGGATTGAAGGATGCAAAGTGTTTTTCCTGGGTGTGTCTCTGTGAAGGTGTTGTCAAAGGATAGTAATATTCAGGTAAGTGGACTGGGAAAGGCAGGCCCACCCTCCATCTGGGTGGGCACAATCTAATCAACTGCCAGCACAGCCAGAATATAAGCAGGTTGAAGAATGTGGAAAGATTAAACTAGTTTAGTCTTCTGGCCCACATGTTTCTCCCATGCTAGATGATTCTTATCTTCAAACATTGGACTCCAAGTTCTTCAGCTCTGGGACTCAGACTGGTTTCCTTGCTCCCCAGTTTGCAGACAGCCTACTCTGGGAGCCTGCAATGATGTGAGCCAATACACCTTAACAAACTTCCCGTTATATGTACAACTTTCCTATTAGTACTGTCCCTCTAGAGAACCCTGACTAATACAAATGACTGAATTTAAGCACTTGAGAATTTTGAATCACAGTTTCTCCAGCCAATCATTTCAGTGGAAGACTTACTCTGGCAGATGACAACTTAACAATTTTTTCTTTCCCCAAAAATGTAAACACTCATCATGATCTATCCCCATCTTTCTTCATAGCTACAAAACCAATAAATCATTTAATATACACCATTAAAAATGCCTATTACCCATAAAGGCTGCAAAAGTCTGACAAATTCATATGATGATAGAGACAAGGTTCCTGGATCAAGAGTGGCATGTAACATGAAGCTTGATTAGGGGTTGATTATTATTATGGGAGCATATCTTTTGACACAGCATTTAAAAGTTTGTAAAGGATCTAGAGATGGTGGCAGAACCAAGGGAGACGTCCATGTTCACACAACTACTTTGGTTCTTGAAAGCTTGGAAACAGTAATGGCCTGTACTAGATGAAGTAGAAATGCCAGAATTTCCAGGGAAGCCACTGTAGAAAATAGAACAAAAGGCTCAGAATAATAGGCACCATATGTCAGAAGGATGAAAAACATACAAGTCAGTTATATTCTATGTGATGGCCCAGAAGTCACTCCATTTAGCAAAGCGAGAATAAATGTGCTGGTGAGGGGAATATAGGAACCTCTGAGAAATTCAATGGTATCTTTCTTTTGTGGGCAACAGAACATTTTTAAAGCACAAAAAAGGGGCAGATAAACAAAAACTGGTCAATCTAAACTTTTATACACTTGGATATGTTTTAAATTTAAGACAAATTTTTAAAAGTTCTAAAATATTCGTTCTCAGAAGACTTTCATTGGAGGAAATTGGAAAGGTAGTTCCTAAGGCAAAATGGAAAGAATAAGACATGAAAGGAAAAAGTAGCTTTACACACAAAAAAATGGAGAGGCCAGAAATAAATTGTGAGTAAATACATTTTCTATTTTAAATATTATTAAACAATCGCTTTCAAAGCAAAAATAACAATGCAACAATGTATTATTGAATGTATAAGATGTATAGAAGAGGAGATAGAACCATTCTATTTCCCAACAGTATAGATTACTATATTATATGGAGACGTAGTATATTATTTGAAGACAGATTATGACAAATTTAGCATATTTATTGTAAATTCCAGACTAAGAGCCAGTAAACTATGGCCTGAGTAAGTAGTTATCTCTTCTTTAGTAAGTACTTATTCAGGCCATAGTTACTTACTTAGTAAGTAAGTACTTACTCAGGCCATAGTTACTTACTTAGTAAGTACTTAGTAAGTAAGTACTTACTCAGACCATAGTTTACTGGCCCAGTACCAGATGTGCAAACCGTTGTTTACAGTTTTCAAGGGATATTTAAAAAATAAAAAGGGAGATGAAGTAGGAATAGAGGTGAGAAGAAAAGAAGGAAGAGATGAGAAGGAATATCACTATATACAGTTAGTTCCTCAGAGTCTGGTAAATCTTTTTCTGAAAAGGAAGAGATTGGAAATATTTTAGGGTTTGTGTGGCTTGCATTCACTGCCTTTTCATATTCTTTCCTCCTCAAGTAATATGTTCAATGATGACACTGTAATATTTCCTATTGGATAATAGAAACCATCACATTTAACATATCAAATTTTATTAAAATAAATCTTCCATCTTTTATAAAAAGGAATTAGTTTTATTATTAAAAGTATTCATGAATCAAATATAATAAAAAACAAATAAAACTGTTTATTGCCTGAATGTAAACAACTACTAAATTTATAAAATTGCTAGAAATATAAAAAATTAAATTTTAACAAAAAATAATTCCTGTGATGAGGCTTTTAAAATGTCACTTTACAAGGCACTTTAAATATTTTTTTTCTAGAAGTTCGTTCAATGTTTATAACTTTTATTAGTGGTACGATTGTTGTCACCATTTTAATGATAAAGACATGGAAGCAAGAAAATTATCTCAATATGTGCAGTTATGTCTGATGACCTATTATTTTAGTTTTTATTTGAGGTATTTCTAGAAGTTATTGAGCTTATTAGATTAATGAAAAAGAAATATATGTAATAAATAGCAAACGCTATTAGTTTGCTAATACTGATTTGAATAAATTAAAATTACCAAACTGTGCACAGCATATGTGGCATACATATTGTGCCACATATTATAGTAATGTTTCTATTAATAGGCTGCTCCTTTATAGTAGCATCTGGCAGGTTTGGTGACAGCCAAGGAACTACTGATTCAGATAGGATGAGAAATAAAAGGCCTCTCATGAAGTGATGAGTTTTCAAGAAGTACTTAAACAAAGTGCTATTAAATTCCTGCTACTGGCGATTGTTCTAGGTTATAGATATATATCCCTAAAAGCAAGGGAGGTAAGACTCCTGCCTTCATGGATCATAAAAGAAAGAGACAGAGAAATGAGAAAACAAGGAAATCTTTTTTTTTTTTAAGCAACTGGTGGGAGTGAGGGAAAGTCACAGGTTTTTTTGTTTGTTTGTTTGTTTGTTTTTGTTTTTTTTTTTTGTTTGTTTGTTGTTTTTTTTTTTTTTTTTTTTTTTTTGTGTGTGTGTGTGTGTATGTGTGTCTGGAGTCTCTTTTAAAAATTCAGTACTTAACCTGAGATATGAATGTTGGGATCTATGAACAGTGCTCAGGAAAAGGAATGAGCGGATCAAAGGCTAAGAAAGAAAAACCCAGATGGAGACACAGGGACCGAACTCTTCAAATAGGCAACACTGTAAATTTGAGCAAATCAATTGTTAACCGTACCTCTACTTCCTTATCCATCATAGTGAGTTGGATTAGATGTCCATGGAAAATCTTTGTGTCAAGAATCTTTTTGTCTTGCTCTGTCCCCTGTGCTGGAGTGCAGTGGTACAATCATAGTAGACTAGTAGCCTCATTGAAGTCTCAAACTCAGGGCTCTAAGGATCCTCCTACATCAGCGTCCTCAGTAGCTGGGACCACAGACATGTGCCACCAGGCCCAGCTATACTTTTAATTTTGTCATAGGCATGAGATCGTGCTTTATTACCCAAGCTGGTCTCAAAACTTCTGGTATCAAGCAATCCTCTTGCCTAAGCCTCCCAATGTGTCAACCATCTTTTAAAATATTTCTTAATACTTTTATATTATACCTAAAATAGCTAGTCTTTCAATTCTGCCCTGTATTTCCAGGCAAGCACTCATTAAAATAAACCTGCATGCTCCATTTGGGCAGAAGAATAAAACACAGTGAACTTTGACTTTAGGTGTTAATTCTCTTACTCCTTAGTTTATCTGTAAGACTAGATTATATGGACATATTAGCAAATTTTTGTTATGTAGGTTCATCTATTTTATGGTAGATTTTATTAATTTTTAGGCAGACTTTGTACTTCAATATATTGTTTATTGATAATAAACATGACTATATGTATTTTTCCTCACGATGTTGCTCTACTTTACAATCTACATTCATCCTATCACTCCACTTCGCTTATGCTGTACATATTTTTTAAAAATAACTTATTTATAAAATAACATACCAAAGAGCCAAATAATTGACAACAGAATTCTATTTTAATATTAAAATTTATTTCTAAGAGAAGGTACTCTAGTTTGCATTAAGATGTTATTTAATACTGTAAATCAATAAACCAAATTTTAATTATAATTTATTTATAATGGTAATATATATAGCCTTAAACCATGTTTTTTATACTTTGTTAATTTCTACATGTTTCTACTAAGCTAAGCATCTTTGCTACTATTTTGTACAGATTAGAGATGAAAGCTGTAGTTCACTTGAAACAAAGGGATTCTAATCTTTGTACACAAGACATATTTGAATATATTTTCTCAACAGAGATTAACCCCAGAACTACTCTGTGATGTAAGTTATTGAAAATATTGGATTAATGTTCTAGGAGTAACAGGCTCAAGTCATACACACAAGGCATCTCTTTGTGTACAATCCATGAATTTAATGACTTACACATTTTTCTTTTCAAGAAAATAAGCATATGCAGACATGATCATGGAACAACTTCTTCAAGTACGATGACACCTGTTTAAATCCTGCATTGATATTTCATTTCTTTTTTAAAGTGGATATTCTTTCTTTTACTTTTCTTTTCTTTTTTAATTTTACTTTAAGTTCTGGGATACATGTGCAGAAACGTGAAGGCTTCTCACATAGGTATGCATGTGCCACGGTGGCTTGCTGCACTTACCAATCCATCATCTAGGTTTTTTTTTTTTTTTTTTTTGAGACGGAGTTTCACTCTTGTTACCCAGGCTTGAGTGCAATGGTACGATCTTGGCTCACCGCAACCTCCGCCTCCTGGGTTCAGGCAATTCTCCTGCCTCAGCCTCCTGAGTAGCTGGGATTACATGCACGCGCCACCATGCCCAGCTAATTTTTTGTATTTTTAGTAGAGATGGGGTTTCACCATGTTGACCAGGATGGTCTCGATCTCTTGACCTCGTGATCCACCCGCCTCGGCCTCCCAAAGTGCTGGGATTACAGGCTTGAGCCACCGTGCCCGGCCCATCATCTAGGTTTCAACATCTGCATGAATTAGGTATTTGTCCTAACGTTCTCACTTCCCTTGCCACCTACCCACCAACAGGCCCTAGTGTGTGATGTTTTTCTCCCTGTGTCCATGTGTTCTCATTGATCAACACCCACTTAGGGGTGAGAACATGCAGGGTTTTGTTTTTGGTTCTTGTATTAGTTTGCTGAGGACGATAGTTTCCACCTTTATTCATGTGCCTGCAAAGGACATGAACTCATTCTTTTTTATTGCTACATAGTATTCCATGGTATATATGTGCCACATTTTCTTTATCTGGTCTATCATTGATGGGCATTTTGGTTGATTCCAAGTTTTTACTATTGTGTATAGTGCTATAATAAACATACATGTGCATACGTCCTTATAGTAGAATGATTTATAATCATTTGTGTATATATTGAGTAATGGGATTGCTGGGTCAAATGGAATTTCTGGTTCTAGATCCTTGAGGAATTGCTACACTGTATTTTACAATGGTTGAACTAATTTTCACTGCCACCAACAGTACAAAAGTGTTCCTGTTTCTACACATCCTCTCCAGCATCTGTTGTTTCATGACTTTTTAATGATCACCATTCTAATTGGTGTGAGATTGTATCTCATCGTGGTTTTGACTTGTATTTTTCTAGTGACCAGTGATGATGAGCTGTTTTTCATACATTTGGTGGTCATATAAATGTCTTCTGAGAAGTGTCTGTTCAAATCCTTTGCCCACTTGTTGGTAGGGTTGTTTCTTTTTTCTTATAAATTTGTTTGAGTTCCTTGTAGATTCTGGACATTTGCCCTTAGTTAGATGGATAGTTTGCAAAAATTTTCTCCCATTCTGTACATTGCCTGTTCACTCTGATGATCGTTTCTTTGCTGTCCAGAAGCTCTTTAGTTTAATTAGATCCCATTGAACTAAACTTTTTTTCCTATTAAATTTTGGCTTTTGTTGCAATTGCTTTTGGCGTTTTAGTCCTGAAGTCTTTGCCCATGCCTATGTCCTTCCTGAATGGTATTGCCTAGGTTTATTTCTAGTTTTTATGGTTTTAGGTTTTACATTTAAGTCTTTAATTTATCTTGAGTTAATTTTTGTATAAGGTGTAAGGAAAGGGTTCAATTTCTGTTTTCTGCACATCTAGCCAGTTTTTCCAGTACCATTTATTAAATATGGAATTCTTTCCCCACAGCTTTATTTTGTCAGGTTTGTCAAAAATCAGATTACTGTAGATGTGCGGTGCTATTTCCAAGGTCTCTGTTCTGTTCCAGTTGTCTATATATTTGTTTTGGTACCAGTACCATGCTGTTTTGGTTACTGTACCTTTGTAGTATAGTTTGAAGTCAGGTAGGATGATGCTTCCCACTTTGCTCTTTTTGCTTAGAATTGTCCTGGCTATATGAGGTCTTTTTTGGTTCCATATGAAATTTAAAGTAGTTTTTTCTAATTTCGTGAAGAAAGTCAATGGTAGCTTGATGGGAAAAGCATTGAATCTATAAATTACTTTGGGCATTGTGGCTATTTTCATGATATTGATTCTTCCTATCCATGAGCATGGAATTATTTTCTATTTGTTTTTGTCCTCTTACTTCCTTGAGAAGTGGTTTGTAGTTCTCCTTGAAAAGGTCCTTCACATCCCTTGTTCGCTATATTCATGTCAATTAATTTCCTATCATTCCTGAATTGATATTTCATTTCTATTAAATAACAATCCTGGTTTGCATGGATTCTGTTTCATTCAGGCTGATTTCCTGACTTCCCAAATTCTAAAGCAAAACCCATAAAGTTCTTGTAACAATCATGACACTAGTTAATAGGGATGATACTGAGTTACTGAAGGTGGCAAAAATGTATTATTCAGCCTATCCTACTATAATCAAATACCTGTTAATTAGGCAATTTCACATTATTTCAATTTATGAAATTTAGTTTGATTCACAATAACTCTGTGAAGTACTGAATTGTTTAGAATTCTTTTTTCTTACAGAACAGAAATCCATTCTGGCTAACTTAATTTTAAATAGAGAATTAGCTGAATAAATATCTATAACTTTTTTAAAAAGCAGAGATAAAGAAGAAAAGAAAAGCTAAAAAAAAAAAATTTCTTATGACAGAAACACTCACGGCTGTAGAAATTCAATTAGGAACACAGGGATTCTATGTTTGGGAGGTTGATTTTAGCCTTACCTTTATGTGACATTGCACTCAATCTTCATCTTACCAGGGCGAAAAGCCTGATAGCCTAGATTGAATGACCTGCCCATCCCCTGATAGCAGGAAATAGGACACAGGGAATGAAGTTTCAATAAGCAGAATTTTTTCTAGTACTGTATGGAATGAAGGGTGAAGATCACCCTTAGGAAATACAGAATGACTTTAACCAAAGAAGGGGAAAGGGAGGCTGTACAGAAGGATAAATAAAATGTCTACAAGATAACTCTTACTGCTATCAGAGCGATGAGGTACATTAATTTTGGTCAAGGAAATCAGCTGGTAATTTTCCAAACTTCACTTTCTTTCCCTTTTCACAGCACTTATAAGGCAAAGTCTAGCACACAGATCGCAGTTTAACATTTTAGCTACCAGAAAATGCCAGATAGATATTCAAAACTTGGTGAATTTTTTACACATGCCCATATGAGTGCAAGAAGGTATATTCATATATACACTTAAATCAGAATTACAGAAATACTTTATAAGTAAATTTGTATATTTTAAACAGTTGTACTTCTGATTCCTTTATAGTCTGGTGTTTAATTTCAAAGTGAAAAATCTCTACTGTAGGTTTTTAGTTTATTTGGTCAACCAAATATTTAAAAAATAACATGAAAAATGAAGACTTATTTGCTCAATCCTTTAGTTTTAAGCACAAGGTATCAATTTAAAATTACAACCTGAAACAGATGCTCAACATATGCCAGAGATACAGAGATGATTTTCATCATTATCAATTAAGTGCTCACTGGCTGGATATAACAGTATTGTAAGAAGAATGTCAGAAACCGTAAATCTTGAAGCACCGTAAATAGGCCAAAGTAAAAAATTAAGTTGTGATGTGGAATAGCATGTTTTCTTCGTATTGTAATTTATATAAAAATGGAAAATTTTACTATTACAGTCCTATGTCAAGATTATTAAAGTGCAATCTCCATTGCTACAAAATATTTCAGCATTCTAATGTCAGAAAAATAAAGCCTTAATATGACATATATGTTATATCATAGAATATATATAATATTATATATATATATATATATATATATATATATATATAGTCTTATATATGTATTTAAACAGTTTTTGGGAAACCTCTTATTTTATAGAAACATTTATCAGCTGTTTGTGAAAATAAAATAATTGTAATAATGAAAATACAATTGGTAAAAATAAAATTCATGACATTATGCAATTATCTTTTAAATCCCCATAGGAATAAAGGACAATGCAGATCTTGAAAGACTAGTCTTTACACAGTGAAGAAAATTGGCTTTTTTATCATAATGGAAATGCTGTTGGATAACTTTTACATTAAACATGCATTTGTCAGTCATTAGGCTGTATGTTTTACATTCATTTTTTAAATAAGAAAATAGTATTCTATGAAGTTTTTATTATTAACATTTATAACACATTAAATAACTGATCATTTCTCTCAAATTTATTAAATTCTTCCTCTGTGTCATGAGTGCATAGGGGAAGTTGATCACATACTTCTAAGTCTTCTATAAGGATTCCATGAGATACTACATGGAAAAATAATTGTTCAGTTAAATTTTTGCGAAAGTAAAAATTTTCACTAAAGTTAAGCAGCTTTTTCACAGATGAAATACAAAATATCAAAAGAAGCCCTAACAGGGTTTCTAACAGGTCTTTAGCTACTCAAATATTCTTCTCAACGGGATACTGTGAAGAAAAGACTTTGGGAGTCCTTACAATATGAAGTGGTAAGTGGTAGAAGAACAGACAGAGAATAGTCTAACTGAACTTAAGGATTCAGATACGGCTTTCCAGGAAAGTTCAATTTAAAGTGGGTTATTTACTCTAAGTAGGAGTTAACCAAATGATGGTTGATGCAAGAAGAGGAATTTCCAAGTGTGAAGGTCCAGAGGTAGCAATGTACGTAGCTAGAATGACTATGTGTATGGTGCAGGCAATGAGAAGGACTAGAGGTATGTGTGTCAAGAGGAGGGCTGTTAAAGTTTAAATATATAACCTAGAGGAGGTCACTATGAGATATTCAAGTAGAAAAATACTGTGAGCAATATAATAAACTTTTCTGGAGGTTTTGAGAATTCTAGAATCATTTATAAAAGTTTTTAAGTCACTGGGAAAAAAAAATCACTTGTTGAAAATCTACATAGCATATTAAGAATTGAAGTATCTGCATTAAAAAAAGATTGTTCTCTAACCCAATAGATGCTACTGCTCATTAGTCAGTACAATGAATATAGAAAAAGTAGCTGAGAGAACATGTAAGTTGGAAAAGACAACAACTAAAAGACTAGTCTTCAGAGATTTAAGACCTTATCAAAGCAAGTTACATACATAAACCAGACTTTTAAAATATAACCAAAATGCAAGAAGAAAACACAAAGGACAAACAACCACTGCAGATTAGGAAAATGAGAATTTTTTTAAAAAAAAACACAATAATCAATTCTCTGAAACACTCCAAAAAATTTACCAGTTATTTTTCCATTTCCTTTGGCTGAAGGAAGCCATTTCACGATGAGAGTTGAAATGTAATTACTAGAGAGGTAAATAAGATGTGGGAATTTGAGGTTATAAATGAAAACAGAAATGGTAGCTAAGTAGATAGAAATACAACATTCAATTATTTCATTTATTTTTTAATTTGAGTGATGGATAGGAAATAAAGAGAATTTAAAAAGTGAACTGGCAGGCTATGATGAGCTATGATGAGCTATGATGAGCTATGTTGAGCTATGATGAGCTAATATTCAAGTCCAGGAAATACAGAGAACACCAAAAAGATATTCCTCAAGAAGAGCAACCCCAAGGCACATGATCGTCAGATTCACCAGGGTTGAAATGAAGGAGAAAATGCCAAGGGCAGCCAGAAAGAAAGGTCAGGTTACCCACAAAGGGAAGCCTATCAGACTCACAGCAGATCTCTCAGTAAACCCTACAAGCCAGAAGAGAGTGGGGACCAATATTCAACATCCTTAAAGAAAAGAACTTTCAATCCAGAATTTCATATCCAGCCAAACTAAGCTTCATAAGCGAAGGAAAAATAAAATCCTTTGTGAAGAAGCAAGTACTCAGAGATTTCATCACCACCAGGCCTGCTTTACAAGAGCTTCTGAAAGAAGCACTACACATAGAAAGGAACAACCAGCATCAGCTACTCTAAAAGCATACCAAAAAATAAAGAGCATCAACATAATGAAGAATCCACATCAACTAATGGGCAAATAGCCAGCTAGCTTTAAATGGCAGTATCAAATTCACACATATCCATATTAACCCTAAATGTAAATGGACTAAATGCCCCAATCTAAAACAGACTGGCAAATTGGATAAAAAGTGGCCCCATTCTTAAAAGGCTTCCAGCTTAGTTGGGGAGATAGCAAATAGGTCAGGTAATTTTTAAATCAAAACTAGAGAAATCTGTAACTGTAACATGGAATGAGAAAATTGGACTTTGAATGCTTTAGGACTAAATGTTATAGTCTTATAAAGTTCCTCTATTTCTACTGAAGATTAACCATGAATTCTGATGTGAAAGAACTCATGACTTTAGCTAAGGCATCCTATTGCCTAGCAGAAGTTTCTGCAATAAAGGAAATGTTTGGTAATCTGTGCCATCCACTAACTACATGTGGCCTTTGAACCTCTGAAACGTGATTAGTGCAACCAAGAAATTAAATGTTTAATTTAATTTATATTCAATTAATCACAAAAAAAAGAAAAGATACTCGGCATCATAGCTCACCATGGAAGTGCAAAATAAAATTAAATTAAGACACTACTATACGCCTTTTAGAATAGCTAAAATAATTGCATGGGTACACACATGGCAGTGTGATTTGCCGACTTCCTCCCCTTCACTTATATCTGGCATTTCTCCCCATGCAACTAACTATCTTGCATGTCCTTCAAATGTACCCCAAAACCTAAAATGCAATTTAAAAAAAAAGAAAAAGAAAAAAAAAAAAACACCAGGAAAAAAAAAAACAAAAACAAAAAAAAACGCCAATGTAGAATTCTGTATCCTATGGAATTATCCCTCAAAAATGAAGGAGAAATAAACATAAAAAAAGAATTGCTAAAATAAAACAACTGATAATACAACATGCTGGTGAATATATGGGACAACTGGAGCAAAACTCATGTTTCTGGTGGAAATACAAAACATGATAGTCACTCTGTTTAAAAAAAAAAAAAAGAAAAGCAAAGAAAAGAAAATTTTTATTTAACATTAGCCTGGCACAGAAGTGCATGCCTTTAGTCTCAGATACTTGGTAGGGTAGCCTAAGGTGGAAGGGTGGCTTGAGGCAAGGAGTTTGAGGCTGCACTGAGCTATGATTACATCACTGCGTTCCAGCTTGGGCAATAGAACAAGACTTCTGTTCTCTCTCCCTCTTTCTCTCTCTCTTTCTTTCTTTTCTTCTTTCTTATTTATTTATTTAATTAATTCTTTCTCCTTCTTTCTTTCCTTACTTCCTTAAAAAAAAAAAAAAAAAAAATGACAGGACTATGACTCAATTTCCAGAAACCAGAAAGAAAAACGGAAGAGGGATGAAGTAAAGAAATTCAGCAACAACAATAACAAAAAACTAAAAACTAAAAAAAAAAAAAAGAAAGAAAGAAAAAAGCGAACTGCATTTTCACTAAGATATGTGTTTCTAACAATGCAGAAGTTTGCAAATTGAAACACACGGGCAGAAGAGACATGTAGCTATAATGTCTCGTCAAATGGTTTTAATTTTCAGTGAAGGGCACAACATATTCATGAAAATAATATATGAACGTGTTTTAAATGCTAAACTAAGCAAAAGTTGAGAGTAATTACTGAGAAAAGTGGCAAATAATTAGAGTTCTATGGAGATTGCTGGATATGTAAGTCAAGAGATTATTTAACTGAGTTGCAAAACTGTGTGTCAGTATTCCCTCTATGGTATCTCACTTTGATTGTTCCCCCCTCCCTCCCTAACTCCCTCCTTCCCTTCTCCTTTCCTCTCCTCCCCTCTCCTCCCCTCTCATCCCCTCCCATCCCCTCCTCTCCTCTGTCTTTTGTGACTGAATCCCGGAATCTCTCTCTTGCTCTCAGGCTGGACTGCCAAGGCGCTGTCTCCGATCATTGCAACCTCTGCCTCCCGGGTTCAAGCGATTCTTCTGCCTCAGCCTCTCGAGTAGCTGAAATTACAGACACGCGCCAAGAGCCCCAGCTAATTTTTGTATTTTTAGTAAAGAGACGGTTTCACTTTATTGAATAGGCTGAACTTGAACTCCTGATCTCGTGATCTGCTCGCCTCAGCCTTCCAAACTGCTGGGATTACAGGAGTAAGCCACTGCACCCAGCTGCTTTTGTTGTTTCTATCATCCTTCAGATTGTTTGAACCAATTTTCTTGCATCTGAATTATTTAATTGATTTAAAGTTATTTTTGGTAAAGCTAGTTTGGAATGAGAAAGAAACGAAGGATAGAATTACAATATGGAATCTTGGATGGTTTAGAGATGCAAGTGAAGTAATAAACTGGTTGCTCCTACTATATCTAAAAGTTTCAATAATTGAAGAACAACAAAACAATTAAAAAAAAAGATTGTTACCAGGAAACAGAATATGCAATATTAAATTTCAGCTTTTCGATAGTTTCAGATTATGGCACAATTTGGTGTGTAAGATTGGATGAAAGTTATAAATGAGAAGTAGAGGTGAATTATTCTTCACATTAGTGGGGATAATTTTACTAGTTTCATAAAATTACTGTAAGAATGAATAATAAGATATTCATGTAAACAACTAAAAATAATGACTGGCATGTAATATGTATGCAAGACACATTGAAATTTTGATGATATCAGTATTATTTTTAAGGTTCCGATTATCTCTTTGGAATAGTCTTTATGGGTATCTGATCTCTACAGAAGTAGTTCTAGGTCACATACAGCAAAGCTAGAGACAATTTGTAATATAAGACTGTTCACTTAGTTTTCTGGAGAGAGGAAAATGATGGAAAAGAAATATGTCACTAAAACTTATTCCCAGGAGAGAGTGGCAAGTTTGTAGCTGAATCAGCAGAAAAGCTACTATTAGAAGTTACAGAAGAAATATTTTCAAAGACAAGAATAAATGTAACATCACTTAGTCTGTGATTAATATTATAAACAAATTACTATCTTTTTCAAATACTTATTGAGCATCTTATGCAAATCACTATCCAAGAACCCAGTTGGTACTCAATTTACTGCATAAAGAGAAAAAACAGAAGGAGAGAGAATGACTTATTAGCTCATTGTTGAAATAAGTGAATTAAAAAATTAAAAATACATGAATAAAAAAGAAAAAAAAAGATTTATTCTACAGTTTTAAGCTGACAAAATACTTACAGCCTTTGAAGAAACACCTTGAAAAACAGTGAATTTTTCCTTGCTATGTCAGTTAATAAGGTTATTTACTTAATATAACTAATTATATTCAAGTAAATGTGTTCAATTTTTACAATCCTAACATACATATTATACATACTGTTGAACTATATGTAGAAACACATGCAGATTTTTTGCTCTCTTACATGATTTTTGAAACTCACTGCTTAATTATGTAACTCCTCATTTTGAGTGAAGGAGGTAGTGTTTCTCATTATTCTAACTTTGAATAATGAACTTTAAATCTATCTGCAACTCAAGATATGATGAACTTGAGCATAATAAATGTAGCAAGCCCATATACATTCTTTTAGGTTTGAGCTTATTATTGCAAAATCCTAGTCGTCATGAGACATGAAATGAATAAACGATGAAGATATTTTTCTATGCAAACTGTATAACTTCTTTCAACAAAAGGCTTTTACGTGTCATGCTCCTGCTATTTAACACTTTGTAGAATTTATCGTGTGATTAGCCAGAGAGCGTATTGATTGTCAGTACAACATAATGCAACTGAGTTTTTTAATGAAAAATCATTATGAGATGTACTAACAATGAATAATACTTTGTAAAAGCAATTTATACCACATGCTCACTTTCTTTAACACCGAAAATAGTGCATAAAAATAAGTATCTCCATAAATCAACAAAACCACCAGAAAAACAAATCTATGCTAGTTACAAAAATGCCAACGCTCAGGAAGACACAGGCACACACAGTCAGAATACTCTTCTAAAGTACCATGGATTGATGTAATTGGTTTAAGTAGCTCTACCTCTACATGTTTAGTGTCTCTCAAAAAATACTTTCTTGGCCTGGTGTGGTGGCTCACACTTGTAATCCCAGCTCTTTGGGATGCCGAGGCAGGTGAATCACAAGGTCAGGAGTTCAAGACCAGCCTGGCCAGCACAGTGACACTCCATCTCTACTAAAAATACTAAAATTAGCTGGGCATGGTTGTAGGTGCCTGTAATTCCAGCTTCTTTGGAGGCCGAGGCAGGAGAATCGCTTGAACCCGGGAGGTGGAGGTTGCAGTGAGCCGAGATTGCACCACTGCACTCTAGCCTGGGCGATAGAGCGAGACTCTGTCTCAAGAAAAAAAAAAATCCTTTCTTATTTGATTGGCTTCAGCACTGATTTTTCTTGTAAGTGTGATCTATTTACTGTTAATTACTGATGAATTAAATTGTTCTCACAATATGAAAACATACAAACAATATTAGGTTGGTGTAAGCATAATTGCAGTTTTCACCATAATAATTTACCATTCTACATAACAACTCCATAATCTATATTCAAGAACAATTTTATTAAGGTATGATTCATCCATCATAAAATTAAGCCATAAATTATACAATTTGATGTTTTTAATATATTCACAGTTGTGTGACCAACACTAAATTCAGAATATTTCATTACCAAAAAAGTTCTGTACCCATGAGCCAAGATTCTCCATAGCCCTCGCCCAAACCCTGTTCTATAAAACCACTAATATGTTTTCTGTCTTTACAGATTTTACCTACTCTGTACAGTTCTATAAAGGGAATCTTACAATATATCTTTTGTCACTGGTTTCTTTCACTTAGCGCAATGTATTCGAAGTCCACCCATGCTGTAGAATGTGGTAGTACTTCATTCTCTTTATTACCATAAAATATTCAATTGTATGGATATACCATATTTTGTTTATCCACTTGAAAGTTAATCAGCATTTAAGTTATTTTCATTTTCTGACTTTTATGAGTAATGTTGCTATTCACAAGTATTTGAGTGATCATATATTTTATGTATTTGAGGTATATACCTAGGAATGGAATTGTTGGGTCATTTAGGTCTATACTTAACATTTAGAGGAGGTTCACATTTCTTTCCAAAGTTTCTGACCATTTTACATTTGTGCCAGCAATGTGTGAGGTTCTAATTTCTCCATATACTTGACGATATTGTTGTCTGGTATTATTATTACAGTCATCCTAATGAGTGTGAAATAATGTTTCAGTTTGGTTTAGATTTACTTTTTCCCTAACAATTATTTATGTTGAACGTGGTTTCATGTACTTATTGGCCACTTTATATCTTCTTTGGAGAAAAGTTTGTTCATATCTTATTTGCTCATTTAGAATGAGATGATATTTTTTCTTTATTATTGTAAGAATTCTCTATGCATTCTATATATAATTACTTTATCAGATAAATGACTTGTAGATATTTCATTTGCAATTTTTTTTCTCCCATTCTGTGGTTTTTCTTTTAACTTTCTTGGTAGTATTATATATGGCAAAGAGGTTTTTAATTTTGATGAATTTATCTATTGTTTTCTTTGTCACTTCTGCTCTCAGCGTCTTATCTAAGAAACAATTGCCTAAAGAAATTGAAAAATAGTTCCTCTGTTTTCTTCTAAGATCCTTTTATAATCTTGGCTTTTACATTTAGATTTTTGATACATTTTTAGTTAATTTTTGTATATCATATGAGATAGATGTTTAACTTTATTCTTTTTTATTTGAAGATCCAATAGTCCCAATCCCATTTGTTGAAAATACTGTTGTTTATGCCCATGTATTTGCAAATTTCCAAAATTACTTTCTGCTATTCTTTTTCTAATTCCATTTTATTATTGTGGGAGAACACATTTGTATGATTTATTTTAAATATGGGGGTACTTGTTTTATGTTTTATTCTACAATTTATCCTGGATAATGTTTCACTTGAATGTAATGTGCAGTCTGTAATTGTTAGAGTGTTCTGCAGATGCTTTTGATTTTTCCTTAGTAGTTATTCTCAGATTTATATAATCTGCCTTAATTTATAAAAATATCTTCAGATTTATGCTTAATTTGGGGAAGACATAAAAAAATTACTTTTATGTTTTAATCACTTTGACCCCTTTTTGTGAAATTATTAAACATATTACATGTAGCCATGAATTTTAAAACTCAATCTACATTATTAAAATATTAAGTTATATAATTTTGTTTTTAAATAAGTACATATTTATAGTTATATTTGTTTATACTGTCTTTTGTAATTATATCATTCCCTTTACCACTGATATGCTCTCATATGGATTTGATTTATTGTCTGAGATTACTTGCTTTCAGCCTTCAGAACTTCCTACAGGAATTCTTGTAAGAAAAGTCAGTTAGCAAGATATTCTTCAGCTTATATTTGTCTGAGAACATCTCTATTTTGCTTTAATTTGTTAATGCTAGCTTTGATGGATATAGTATTCTTGCTTGAAGATTTTTCTGTTATGAACACTTTGTGTTATTCCCCCTGCTTTCCAGTTCTATTGTTTCTAAGAAGTCATCTGTTACTCTTATTGAGGTTTTCATTAGTTTTTTAAGTAATAATTAATATTTCTCCACTGTTTTCAAGATATTCTCATTGTCTTAGCTTATCTTACTTGGTGTTGTTGAGCTTTCTACATGTTTTTCTCTAAATTTATAATGTTACTAGACATTATGTTTTCCAATTTTTTTTCTGTAGCTTTCACTTGCTCTTTTTTTTTTTTCATAACCTCCATTTGGTGCACTTAATACTGTTTCACATTTCCCTGACACTTTGATGATTTTTCTTCATTCATTTTTCTCTCTGGCCTTTGGCTTGCATAATCCTAATTGATGTATCTTCAAGTTTGCTAATTCTTTCTTCTGCCAGTTCACGTCTACTGTTAATATCTTCTGATATTTTTTTTTTTAACTTTGGTCATTACACTTTTGAACTCCAGAATTTTCAATTGGTTAATTTTTATAATTTCTATCTTTTTGGTGATATTCTTTATATGATGTGATGTTTTTGTCATGCCTTCCTTTATTTCTTAACCATGATTTCATTTGGTTCTTTGAAAATATTTATAATCCCTACTTTAAAGTCTTTGTTAAATCTGGTCACTCTCAAAGGCAGTTTTAATTGACTGCTTTTTGTGTTGTGTGGGTCATTGTAATGTCATGAAATATATAGTTGGTCTTCAACCCCAGTCCCTGGCAAAAATCCTGAAATCCTTAGAATCTCCAAAATGGTGAAATTTTATATGCTAGTGATTGATTCACAGCTGGCAGCTTCTAGACAAATTCAAGTTGGGGGCTGGTCACTGGAAAGACCAAGGCATGATTAGAGGGTTGGGACTTTCTGCCTCACCCACAACCTTTAGAGAGACAGGGTTAAGTTGATTACCAATGGCTAATGGATTAGCTAATCATTCCTATGTAAGTCTCCAGAAGAGGCCCAAAATGTTATAGTTTAAAGAGCTTCTGGATAGTGGATGATCTGGAGGTTCCTGAAGGGTAATTAACCTGGAGAGGGCATAAACGTTCTGTACCCCTTCTCCCATGCCTTGCCTTATGCATCTCCTTCTCTGTATCCTTTATACTATCTTTTTAATATACCAGTAAATATATGTGTTTTCCTGAGTTCTGTAAGCCACTCCAGCAAAAAAGTAATTGAACCCAAAGAGGAGGACTTGGGAACCCTATCTTGAAACAGATTGGTCAAAAGTTCCAAACGCTTGAACTTAAACTGGTGTCTAAAGGGGGCAGTCTTGCGGGACTGAGCCCTCAATCTGTGGGATACTATGCTCTCTGCAGGTAGATAGTATCAGAATTGAATTGAAGGATGCCCAGCTGATGTCTACTGCAAAATTGCTTGCTTGCTTGCTTGCTTGCTTGCTTGCTTAGCATATGGGGGAAAACCTCCATACATTTGGTCACAGACATCTGTGTTGATGATTGTTGTTGTGGTGGTGTGAGAGCAGAGGAAAAACATAGTTTGAGTTTTTCTAAACAGTCATTTTATATTTTTAATAATCTGTGTATCTCTTTCCATTTCTTTCACCACAACTTCCACTTTTGAGCTCCATCGAGCTGTCCTTCACATTTTGTTTCTGAGCCATGGATCTTTTGCACATATGGGAAATGATGTTCTTCTCTCTAAGTGACAGTCTCACTTTAGAAGCTTCAGTGTGTTAGGGGACAACAGCTCCAGGTGTACTCAGTTTGCCTCTGGAGTGGAACCCTCATTCCAACAGCTGTGGCAAGTGTGATTGGGGCTCAAGAATTTTCAGCATTCTAGCACCCTAGTAGAGTCTCTATTCCATGAGTGCGAAGAGTGATGGAATAAGGGAGCTCCCACCTCTAAACTCATCAGCAAAACTTAGACTTATTGACAGGTAGCTAAGGTAGCATTACAAATGCTGATGATCAGCCCCTCCTGAGAAGCTAGCCTTCTGAACAGGAGCTCAAGGAAGAAAAAGGCACCTGGTCTTAGCTGTAAAAGACTTGAATGGAGTTTCTACCTCAGAGACCTGGGAGAAGGGAGAGAATAAAAATGAATTAGTCAAATACTGCAACTCTCAAAGTTCTTACTGCATTTTAGTAGATTTTTCAGGAATAAATATTTCATCATTTGTAATAGGCTGCTAAGTACCATTCTAGATATTTTTTTTTATTTTATAATTTTTACAAGTTTCACTGAAGAGTGTGTCTTCAGAGCTTCCCACTTTGCCTGTTAGAAGTCTTCAATTGAGTTAATTATTGAACTTGTAAACTTTCTGAACATATTTATTATTTCTAATTTTTTTGAGTCTTAGGATTGCAGGTATGTGCACACATACACATGTATGTGTGTGTGTGTTCTTATTTCATCTAAAATACAGATTTATTTACATTCCAATTTAGAAGCTGTCTTCCCTTCCATGGGCCCCATTTTCTCTGATTACAACCTTCAGAAAATATTGAATTGAAATGAAAAGAGTAAATGTCTTTGATTTCTGAACTTAAGGGAAAAACATTAAATTATTTGACATTAAATATGAAGTTTTTTGTGAGTTTTGTTAACATTTTTGATTAGGTTGAGTACATTTATTTCTTTCATTTGTTTTCTGTTACCATGGAATGGACGATGGACTTCATCAAATGATTTTTCTGTGTCTATTGAGTCAATGGTTTATGTCTTTTATTCTGCTAATATGACACAACACTTATATTGATTTCATATATTAAACCATCTTTACATCACTGAGATAAATCCCACTTAGTAACGATGCATAGTCTTTTATATATTCTTCTTGCTTCACTTTGCTAATATACTGCTAAGGATTTTGCATCACATTTTATAAGAAATGTTGGTCTGCAGTTTTACTTCCTAGGGATATATTTATCTGGTTTTGGCATCAACGTAATGAACATATTTGAGACGTATGGCAGATGTTATTTCATTAAAATTTTAAAATACCTAAATATACGAAACATAGAGAATAATATAATGGCACCTACAGTGTCTATAATCCTTTAAGTAATAATACATTTTAACAAATTGAAAAATGAATGTCAACTTCTTAGTCTGTTTTAACAATGATGTCAGACATTTGACAATGATATCCTATTTACTATACATTGCTTTCTCTTTAAAGAACTCCTATGTTAATATTAAATCCTTACTATTACCATGAATAGTTTTTTTAGTTTTCTTTATATAAGTATGTATAATGTGTTGAATATTAAAATAGTCTATTTTTAATGGCCAACTCTTTTAAAAATCTTTAATCTTTTATTATGTTGATGAAAGTTTATTTATGCTTTTAATAGATCAGAAGATTTATGTGCTACTCTACATTTTAGTGAATGGTTTTGTTTTTCTATGTATGTTTTCTTAAAGTTTTAACTAAATCAGTACTTTTATAAATTGCCTAAACAAGAAAATTAGGACATTTACAATTGAATCATTCTTTTTTTATTATATATTGAATTTTGAATAAGTTTTTAAAAAATTTATTTTGCTATTTTATCTTTTCAGTTAGTTCCAATTAATACATTTTTGTTTTTAGAGATTTTATATGCTTTTCTAAAATATTACTCTTCTTTTTTAATGGGAACCTATTTTTTGTTTCTGATTAAATAGCTTTATTTTTATATTATAATTCAATTCTCTAGGTCTTTATTGATATATTTCAGCTGTTTGTTGTAATGAATCTTTTGTATTTTAATTATGGCATTATATTCAGCATGGCTTTTTATTTACAGAAACTTTGAGGTTTAGCTGTGGAAGTGCCTTTCTAGATCAATTTTGCATTAGTTTCTGCTTGACACTTGAGGTATACCATAGGACTTGGATCAATTTTTAATATAATATTGAAAACTTGAGGCTACCCTGAATAATTGAGTAGTATAAATTTAAATCCCAAATTTTCATGAATCCGAAGTCTATGGCTTCAACTTTTCAGGAGAGATATTTTTCCTTTCTTTCAGAGCTCATACATAATCAAATATATTTTTCTATTATCATCTACCTTTGCTGCTAGCTGTCTTTAAAACTCTACTCCATCATTACCTTGAGAATCCCAACTTTCTGTGAAAATGTTTGTTCCAGTCTTCTGCTTTATAAGAAGCTGAGGACTTGACTTCTATTGCAGTGAGGGATAATAAAAGTCTTGCCTCTGGATTACATCTTTTATTCAAACTCTACCTGAATCCTCCCACTAGGTGAAAGTAACCATTCATGTATTTACTCCTGTGAGAGTTCTCATTTCTTTGCAATTTCCTCTTTGGAGTGAGCATCTGGAACCTTCCCTTCTCTCTTGGACACTCAGCTATTCATATATATATATATATATATATATATATATATATATATATATGTAGGTAATGCAGAACTTCAGATTTTGTGAAAAATTTTTCAAAATTTCTTACTTCAAATGTTAAAAAAGAAAAACTGTACTTACTTTTTTCACATTTCTGTTCTTTGGGAAAATAAGTCTAGTTTTCAGGCAGTCATGTGGTATGGGCCAGGCACATACTCACTGGGCTCAGGTGATGTGGTTTTGGGGATGGCTCTAGTAGGAAGCAGATGACAAAGTGGACAGGACTGTCCTCATGAGCCATGCAGGTAGCGGCAAGGCTCTAAGTGGAGACTGAAACTAATTACTGTATTGACCTTTCCAATCAAATTTCATTTTATATATTTTCTTTTAACATTTTTATTTTACACATGTATTTCTTAATCTGTTCAGGATACATAAAAGTTGGGCAATGACAACTGTTAAATAGTTTATAAATATGAGGTTGGCTCAAGAAACCTACATTATGAATAAGGAAAGATCTCAAACAAACAATCTAACTTTACACTCCATGTAACTAAAACAAAGAGAGAATGAACTAATCATAAAATTAGCAAAAGAATAAAAATAGTATATATTAAAGGAGAATATATAAAATATAAACTAGAAAAAAGCCATAGAAAACACCAACAAAACTAAGTTAGGTTTTTGAGAAAAAAAAAAAAAAATTGACCAAGAAGTAAGAACACAAACTCAAATAAATAAATGTATAAAAGAAAGAGGAAACATTGCAATTGATGCAACAGAAATACAACAGATTATCTGTAAACAATTTTAGACCAATAAATTAGATAACCTAGAATAAATGAATAAATTTCTAAAAACATACAACCTACTGAGATTGAATCATGAAGAAATACAAAAATCTGAATAGAATAATAAATAGTATGGAGATTGAATCCAAAATCAAAAACCTCCCAACAAAATATGGTCAGAGCCAGATGGCTTCACTGACAAATTCTACAAAAGATTTAACAAATTAATGCTTCTCAAATCATTCAAAATATTAAATGGAAGAGAACATTTTCAAACCTATTTTATGAAGCCAGAATTTACTTAATACCAAAGCCAGACAAAGACACTACAAGAGAAGCAAATCACAGACCACAATCTTTCATGAATGTAGATGTAAAAATTCTCAGCAAATATTGACAAATGAAATTCAATAGTATACTAGAAGGATCACTTTCCATGATCAAGTGGAATTTATTTCTGGGATACCAGAATGGTGCAACAAACACAAATTAGTAAATGGGATATGCCACATTAGCAGAATGAAAGACAAAATCATGTGATTATTTTAACAGATATGGAGAAAGTATTTGACAATATTCAACACGTTTTCTTAATAAACACAGCAAAAAATTGATATAGAAGGAATACACCTCAACGTAATGAGTAGAATATAATAGATTCTAAAATGCACATGGATCCACAGAAACTGTAAATAGTCAAAGCAATGTTGAGTAAGCAAAAACCTTGAGGTATCAAACTAACTGACTTCAAATTATATCACAAAGTTATAACAATAAAAATGTATGATATTAGCTTAAAAACAGACAAATAGACTAATGAAACAAAATACCTCAGAAATAAGCTCACGTAAATACGGTCAAATAATTTTCAAGAAGAGTTCCAAGAATACACAATGGGTAAATGATAGTCTCATCAATAAACGGTGTTAGAAAAGCTGGATAGTCACATGGGAAATAATATAAGTGGACCCTTATTTTATAGCATATAAAAATCAACTCAAAAAAGTTAATAACTTAAATATGAGGCCCAAAGTTGTAAAACTCTTAGAAGAAAGCATTGGAGTAAAGATCCTTGATATTGATGTTGGCAATGGAATTTTTTTGACATGACACCAAAAACACCAGCAATTAAAGCAGATACAGATGAATGACATTATATGAAACAAGAAGGCTTCTTCACAGCCAAGGAAATAACCAACAAAATGAAAAGGTAACCTACCAAATGGAATAAAATATTTGTACATCATATATCTGATAAAGGTTAATAATCAAATTATGTAAGAAACACACACAACTCAGTGACAAGAAAACAACATGTTTTTTTAAATGAGCAAAGGAATTGAATAGACACTTCTCAAAAGACATACAAATGGCCAAGAGGAAAAGTGCTCATCACCACTAGTCATCAGAGAAATACAAATCAAAACCACAAAATATTATCACCTCATACCTATTAGGATGGCTGTTATAAAAAGATGATAAATGTTGGTGAGGATATAAAGAAAAGGAAAACCTTGTATACTGTTGTTGGAAATGTAAGTTGCTCAGAAATTACAGAAAACAGTGTAGAAATTACGAAAAACATTCAAAATAAAACTATATTATCCAGAAATCTCCCTTCTGGGTATATATCCAAAAATATTGAAATCAGAATCGCAAAGAGATATTTATACTCCCTTATTCATTGCAAAATTCTTCACAATAGCCAGTATATTGAAGCAAACTAAATGTCCATTGTCTAATAAATGGATAAAGAAAATTAGATACACACACACAAACACACACACAGATACATATATGTGTGTGTGTGTATATATATATATATATATATATATATATATTCCAACTTATATATGCGATGGAATATATGATTTCACCTTTAAAAAGAGAAGACAATTCTACCACTTGTAGCTTGGATAAATGTGGAGGCCATTATGCTACGGAAAATAATCTTGGCACAGAAAACGAAATGTTATATGATCTCACTTACATGTGGAATCTAAAGTAGTCAAATTCATAGAAACAGAGAAAAAAAAATGGTGATTTGAGGATAAGGGAGAGGGAGAAATAGGAATATGATTGAAAAATTATACAAAATTTCAGTTACTCAAGATAAAGAATTTCTGAAGCTTTAACACACAACATAATGCCTAGAACTAACATAGTATATTACATACTTAAATTTTGGTAAGGATAAATCTTATGTTAAATGTTCTTCCACAGAAGAAAAGAACAAAAAAATAATAGCAAAGGAGATGGAAGTTGGGAAATGATGGATATATTTATGGCATTGATAGTAATGATAGTTTCACAAGTATATATTTATCTCCAAACTCACCAAAATGATGGATTAAATATATGCAGCTTTTTAATATCTCAGTTGTACCAAACAAAATAGTTAAAAAGTAAATTATAGCAACAAATGCCTTAAAAAAGTTTAATAAAAAGGAAAGAACATGGCTTATACTTGGGGCTCTTCATGCTAAGAATATCTAAATAGAAGTGAATTTTAAGTAAAATCAGACATTATTCAAAATAGGAATCTGAGTTTTAGAGTTGTATGACATTTAAATAACTGAACATAGCTTGAATATGGCAATATAGCTAGAGCAACTTTATCTATTTCATCTCTACTCTCTTAGGATTAGTGTATTATGAAATCAAGCCCTTTTTAAAATTTAGAAACCTCTGAAACTCAAGTAAGACTGATGGGTATTTTTATTTAATACTATCTTGTTCTTTCAAACTAAGAATACCAGCACTGCATTTAACAGAGACTGCTTAAGTACTTTAGGCTATAAAAACCAGTCCTGAGGTATAACCCTCTATTTATTATTTACTTGGGAGTTAGGTCCTGAAGCAAATATCTGATTTTATTTTATCATTTGGCACAGCGTCCTTATCCCAAGATTTTTTTTTTTTTAGCAGATTCTATAACAGTCGTCTAGTTAGTGCCTGCCATTAAAAAGATTGAAAATTATTACAAAAAATAACTAAGTCACGCTCCTCTCTAGGAAATAAACAACTAAAATATGGATAATACTAGTATTTGAATCTTCAGTTTTCAGCTAATTTTACTGACATCATATGTTGTTATAAATATTAGAGAGGAGAAGACACCCTACAGAAGCCCAATTAAATAATATGTTCTAGTTGTCTGAGAAGCCTCCGACACTTTCATGTAGGAATTAGGAACCCTGTATTTGGAATAGAGATTTGTTCGAGAGATTTTTAAACAGCACTGTGTTGAATATTAGAGAGCAAAAATGTTTGTGGAATTATAAAAACTAAAACACTAGTATACATTTTATTTTGTGACATTTGAAACACCAAATGCATTATTCAGAGCTTTTCTTGAAGTAACCACATACACCATGAAAGAGTATGTTTATCATTATCCTGTTTTATGTATTTTATTTATTTATTATTATTATTTTTTTAATTGCATTTTAGGTTTTGGGGTACATGTGAAAAACATGCAAGATTGTTGCATAGGTACACACATGGCAGTGTGGTTTGCTGCCTTCCGTCCCCTCACCTGTATCTGTCATTTCTCCCCATGCTATCTCTTCCCACCTCCCCACCCCCCATCCCTCCCCCATTTCCCCCCAATGGACCCCAGTGTGTGATGCTCCCCTCCCTGTGTCCATGTGTTCTCGTTGTTCAACACTTGCCTATGAGTGAGAACATGTGGTGTTTGATTTTCTGCTCTTGTGTCAGTTTTCTGAGAATGATGGTTTCCAGGTTCATCCATGTCCCTACAAAGGGCACGAACTCATCATTTTTGATGGCTGCATAATATTCCATGGTGTATACGTACCACATTTTCCCTATCCAGTCTATTCATCAATGGGCATTTGGGTTGGTTCCAGGTCTTTGCTATTTAAACAGTGCTGCAATGAACATTCATGTACATGTGTCCTTATAGTAGAATGATTTATAATCCTTTGGATATAGTCTGTTTGAAATTATAATGTAAAATAAAAGAGTATAAAAAATAATCTGGGCTGGGCGCGGTGGCTCAAGCCTATAATCCCAGCACTTTGGGAGGCCGAGGCGGGTGGATCACGAGGTCGAAAGATGGAGACCATCCTGGTCAACATGGTGAAACCCCGTCTCTACTAAAAATACAAAAAGCTAGCTGGGCGTGGTGGCGCGTGCCTGTAATCCCAGCTACTCAGGAGGCTGAGGCAGGAGAATTGCCTGAGCCCAGGAGGCGGAGGTTGCGGTGAGCCGAGATCGCGCCATTGCACTCCAGCCTGGGTAACAAGAGCGAAACTCCCTCTCAAAAAAAAAAAAAAAAAAAAAAAATCTGATTACTAGAATTTTTCAGATAGCTAAATTTTCAAATGACATATTGGGTAAATGATAATACAGATTAATAACTAAAATGGCTATAATCAATAAAACAAGTCAGAGAAATGTGTTTAATCATAATTTTGTTGGATTGATGTTTTAAGCATATACAATTCTGATAGAGATTTTGTAGGTAAAATGTACTAAATTTCTTCCAATAAAGATTATTTTATTTAAAATTATATACTAAACACTATGTTACAAAAAATCAGGATTTGATATTGGCATTTCTCAAATAACAGCAAAAACACATCATTACTCATTTCAAAAATTATATAGTAAAATGATTGCAGAAAATATTAGCCTAACAGAGAAAGTTGACTTTTTCTGATTAATATAGAATTATTCAATTAAATAATCTTTTGACTCTGTAAGCCAGAGGTTTGCAACATTTAAATTGCATGTAATTTTAATAATGCAATTATTCCTCTTTTGCTTAACCGCTTATTATTAGAGACTTATATCTTGTCAATGAAATGCATTGTAAAGGAATTTAGGTTTCAAAGTTTAATTTATTATGAAAGTATCAAAATGTCAATTTCCAAAGTACGAATAAAACATACATAGGAACTATTGGTTCATTATATAAAAGTATAATCTTCAATGTTGTGAAAAACAATACATACTAAGGTAGATTTTTATTTAAATAAAATTTTTAAATATTGGGTAGGTCTCTGGACTAAATTAGAGAGAGCAAATTGCTAGACTATAAAATAACTTTTAGTTTTAAAACATTTATTAAATTTAAAATAAAAACCAAATTAGATTGGCAATTTCTTGGACACATTCTAAAGGGAATCACAATTACTGTTCTTCAAAAACTTGCAATCCTATAAAAGATAAAAAGTCGCACACATTTTTAACAATAATGCAATTATTATCATTCGTTAAACACCTATGAAACTGTACATATATTACATATATAATGCTCTTGGTGTTTTAATAAATCTTATTTTCCTTATCCTCCAAGGAAAATTGGAGCTCAAGGAGATGAGACAACATGCAAAAGTTGTATTATCGCAGGATTCTACTAAAGGTCCACCTAATTCTATAGTCATTGCAATTCCCAACACACAGAGTTGTTATTAATTATTAAGTTATACCTACTATATGATATATATACTATGACAGCACAGGAAGCAATAAAAAGGGTGATGAATGGTGTCACATTATGAAACATTTAATAAAATGGGAAAGAACTTTATGAAAGTAGGATATAATATCCATAAAAAAAAAAAAAAACTGTCATTTCATGTGCCCAGGATTTTTTTTAAGCAGACACTTATGAGGCCACACTCATATGCATATTGTTAAATCCTCTTGTTACTGCATGGTGAAAACAATGAGTGAGTTTTGATGGTTTCCTGTAACAATTACACCATTATATAAGTCTAACAATGGCAATAATAATAATGGCCAATAAGAAACTTTAAAAGGAAATGATAAATTTCTTCAAAGGAAAGGCTACAGAAAATGTCACAATTTTAATATTATGCATCACTAAATAAAAACATCTTTACATTTTTATCTCAGAGAGTATTTGTTCTTCAAATTCTGATGGTCCTACCCTCAGTTGTTAAAAACCTCATTCATTAAAAAGGAATAACAAAAAGAAATGATAATGGTTTGAGTTTATGGCTATCCCAATTTTCTGAATCTGATCACTACACACAATGTATGCCAAAATACCACTATATACCACATGACTATGTGCAATTGTTATTTAGCAATTTAAAAAATAAAAAAGAAGGATAAAGTGTGATTATTTCACAAACATGTATTTTATTTATTCACAGTAAGCACTCAAAATTTTGTAATCTATAGTAAATCAAATTCTATGTGAATTAAATGTACTCTAGTGGCAATAGTGTCCGAATAACTTAAATAAGATTGCTTCTGTGTTAAATATAATTGATACGTAACAAGGAACATATAGTATTATCAGACTAAATTATGATTAAATTTATTTTCCATTTTGCGTTTGAGTAATCAATACATTCCAAGAATGAGACATGTAGTTCTTCCTTCTTGATATAATTTAATATTAGCTGTTATGAAACACAACATATAAAATAATCTAATATACATGTAACATTTTCTTATATATTTCTATTTCTGCATTTTCTTCTTTCTTTGTGTGTATGTGTGTGTGTGCAGCTACTAATCTAGTTCTTTAAATTAAATGTCTGCATATATATGGCATGTGGTATAGTAAATTTTGCTGACAACTCTTCTTTCACTTTTTTATTGGCTTTATAAAACTAAATGGCCCTTAGTGTGACACTAAAATTACCATAAAATAGATTTCAAAATAATGGAAACATCTATTGTCAAATAAAGAGTCTAAAAAACCTGAAAATAACTTAAACATCCAACCATTTTCTAATCTTTATGTAAAATCCAAGATTTGAAATATTATCTTCATAGAAATTTGTAAACCAATAAATAGACGTTTCAACACTAAATTATCTTAAAATACATTTCAATATTAACTTTCATGCCACTTTAATAACAAATTACAGATGCTTCTTCTGGTACATCCTGATAAATCCAGTGTAAGTTGAAAATATTGAAAGTCAGAATGCATTTTATACAGCTAACCTACCAGAAATCCTAGCTTAGCCTAGCCTATCTTAAATGTGTTCAAAATACTGATACAAGCTTAGAGTTAATCAAAATCATCTAACACAAAGTTTATTTCAAAATGAAGTGTTGAATATATCACGTAATTTATTGAATTCTGTACTACAAGAAAAAAAAAAAAAAAAAAAAAAACAGAATGATTGTATGGTACTTGAAGCCCAGTTTTTAATGATAGATAACCACAAAGACTTTTTCTGGCATTGTAGCAATGTTACATGTTTTGGCCTATATTTGATTAAATCATAGGAAAAATGTGTAGGCTGCTCATTATTTTTATGTGCCTTCTATGGGATTAACAGACCTGAATGATTTTAGGTACATGCCATACGTGTGTGTGTGCACGCCTGTATGCCTGTATGTCACTCTTAATGACTTCAGGGTAAAAGCACATAGTTTGACTATACATATATAAACACATATATATGTTATATAATATATTTATTTAAAATAGTTTTAGATTTACAGGAAAATTATGAGACTAGTATAATATTTCCATATATGTACCTCATAACATGTTTCCCCTATTATAAATGTCTTACATTATTACTTTGGTACATTTGTGCAAACTATGAGCTAATATTGATATATTTTTTACTAACTAATGTCTATTCTTTGTTTGTATTTCCTTTTTTTTTTTTTTTTTCTTGGAGACGGGCTCTCGCTTTGTCGCCAGGCTGGAGTGCAATGGTGTAATCTCAGCTCACTGCAACCTCTGCCTCCCGGGTTCAGACAATTCTCCCGCCTCAGCCTCCTGAGTAGCGGGGATTACAGGCATGAGCCACCATGCCCAGCTAATTTTTGTATTTTTTGTAGAAACAGGGTTTCATCATGTTGGCCAGGATGGGCTCTATTTCTTAACCTCGTGATCCGCCCTCCTCGGCCTCCCAAAGTGCTGGGATTACAGGCGTGAGCCACCGCGCGGCCCTTTGTTTATATTTCCTTTCTGCATTCCACGATCCCATCCAGTACATTTTGTTGTCATGTCTCCTTAGGCTCCTCTAGACTGGAACAATTACTCATTTATTCTGGATGATCTTGATGGTTTTGAGGAGTACTAATCAGGTATTTTATAAGCTGTTTTAAAATTGTCTAATGTTTTCCTCAGGATTAGACAGGAGTTATATATTTTGGAGAGGAAAATAACAAAGAACAGTTTGCTCTCATATTATCACATCAAGATACCTTGATCACCTGAATAAGACACTGTTTGTGAAATTTCTCTACTGCAAAATTTTATTCTCCTCACTCCACCAGCCTTGGACTACCATATTCTGTAAAGAATTCATTCTGCAAGACTCAGATTTAAAGAACAGGGAGTTATATCCACCTTCTTGGATAGGAAGCATCTGCATAAAACATTTGTAATTATTGTTCTTGAGAGAATTGCCTATTGTCCCTCATTGATCTGTTCAACTGTTTAGTTATATCAGTATAACTCAAGAATACTTATTTTGACCTTCCTTCTTTTTCTGGTATGTTACATTTTATATTTTTTTAAGTTAATTATTGGGTATTCTCTTCTATTTCTTGAATTCTTTTTTATCCTTTGTATATTTCAATTTGGAAAGTGTATATTGATCTACCCTCAATTTCACTGATTATTTACTTCAACATGTGGAGCCTACTGATAAAACCTTAGAAGGTATCTTTTATTTCTTTTTAAGTGCTTCTTATTTATTCCATTTCCTTTTTATTTTCAGGGCTTCTATCTTGGCTTACATAATCCATCTCTTATTGCATGTTACCTACTTTTACCATTGCAGAACTTAACATATTAAGCACAGGTATAGCTACCGTGAATTCACTGTAAATAGTTCTAACATCTGAGTCTTGTCCTGAGAATTTTTCTCTTCAGATTCTGTCTTCTTTTGCCTTTGGCATACTTTGTAAATTTTTACTGAAGGCAAGACATGTTGTATTGAAGAATAGAAATAGAAGCAAATAAGATTTGAGTGGGAGGGTTTATAATAATTTGGGTAGGAATCAAGCTATGTTTAATGTCTGTTGTAGCTACCATAATGGGAATTCAAATTCCATTAGTTCTCCTCTTGTTAATGGGAATTTGCTATGTAATCTCATTGAAGACAATCTCTTTTTCTTTTTTTTTTTTTTTCCTAGTTTAAACGCTTATTTTTTAAAGCTGGAGTCTCGTTAGTATGGCATTAGGATATGAGATGATTAGGTAGAAGTATTTTATAATCTGATAGTGAGCCTCTCTTTGTAATATTTGGTCTTCCACAAGTGTTTCTGCTTCTCCTCCACAGGTATAGCATTTTTCTACATTGCTCCATACTCCTGTCTCTGGCTAAAAATTCCCAATATATTTGCTTAAAACCCTGCCCCTATTGGCTGTGTTTTATAGTGAAATGGGAAGAATGGCAGGTGCTGCAGTGTGAAGAATTTCAGAGTTGGCTCCAGTGAAGTGTTACCCTCTATTAAGTGCTTTTTTGTGTGTTTGTTTTGTTTGTTTGTTTGTAGAGAATGTTTTGGTCGTGTTTCGAAATGGTTACTCTTCCCCTCCCTCCACTGGGACTATGGGGGTTATTTCTCAGATTCACACTTTGAGAACCTGATGGGATACCTAGAAGGAAAGCCAATTAAAGCATACCCTATGTTTGCAAGACTGTAGCCCTTGGTATTTCTCACTCTCATGTTGGTCCATACTCAGCTTCAGAAATTCAACAGAATTACAACTTGTTTTCTTACCATTGTATGACTTCAGTGGCTTCTGTCCCAAGTAAGTATATTTGACTTGTGGTATCTCTCTTAAAGTACCTGTCTCCTCGGATTTTAGCATGGTAGTGTGTCCTCCAACCTCAATTCTCTGATCAGTTCAAGTAAAGTAATTGACTTTCAGTTTACATATATATATATATATATATATATATATATATATATATATATTCTTATAATTTCAAGTGTGACAACTTCCAAGCTATTTCTATGTCATACCTACAAGAAGAAGTCTTTTCATGTTTGGTTTGGAGTAATTGTATTAATTGAGTTTTTAATCTTAGCTGAAATATTGACTTGTTTTTTTCTCATATATGTGTGTATATGCAGATATATACATGCACACATAAAGAAATATAATATGCATATATAAATATACATCTAAGTGAAAATATCTACATATATATATAGTGTGTGTGTGTGTGTGTGTGTGTGTGTATTTCTGGGATAAGTAGCTTGACCTATTTACTCCTACATTTCCTAATTTTAAAACAGGCATAATATTATTTATTGCATAGAATTGCTGGAGAATTAAATTTTAAGTAATAAGTTGATCAAATCTTTTGATCACAATTCTTGCTAACTAGAAAATATTTAATTAAGGAGAGTTATTATACTATTTTTGTCTTTAAATTTCCTGTCCATTTCAATATATGCAGGCAAATAGAAGGGCTCTAGTTCCACAAGATGACATTGGAAAACATAAGTGTTTCATGTGCCACATTTCTATGTACCTCTTAGAAATATGGATAGGGCAATTAGAACTGACATGTGGTGATTTTTCTTGGCTAAGGCAGAAATTTCCTCTATATATTAGACAGCTGTCCTAGCAAACAAAGAAACAAAATCCAGAAAGAAGACAAAGAGGCCTTTTCTTTCTTTTTTTAAATCCAATTATAAGTTACATGGTTGAAAATTCACAAAATTAGGAAATAACTCATCTTCAAATTTTACATACTTTAGGCATTGAATATTAATCATGTTTTTAATCAACTTTATCATCAAAGTTACACCACAAGGCAGAATATATTTTCTACCTATTCAGTAGATTTTTCTTATTGTGCTAAAATTAAAGAGGAATCTTGCTTATTTGATTACTTTATCTTGAGAGCCACAATTTGATATTTAATGAAATCTGTTATATCTAACTTCCAACATTAAAAAGAAAATGTAAGGCATATGGCTTACCTTGAATTTGCTTTAAATTAAAATACAATAAGCACTTGTTTCTTAAATTCTAAATAGCTAGAGATGGAAGATAATCACTTAAGTGGAAATTTGCAGAAGCTGTTAATCAATATCAGAATACTTTGTATCTCTTCTCCTGCCTGATTGATGATTCATTTAGTCATAAGTGAAGCTATGAGAAGAAATTAATGACACAGTGGGAAGATGTAGTGATTATCTCTATACTTACAATACAAATTAGCTAAAGTTTATCCAGGTTATCCATGCCTCCAAACCTTTTCGGTAATTTTTACAGTACTTTAAGCTATAGGTTGAGCTGTGTCCCTTAAATATTCTATGTTGAACTCCTAACCCCCAGTAACTTAGAAAGTGACTCTATTTGAACATAGTGTGTTTAAAGAGGTAATAAAGGAAAAATGAATTTATAATCAAATATAACTAGTGTCATTATGAGAAGAGAAAATGAGAACACAGATATACACAAATGGAAGATCATGGGATATGTTAATATTGGAATAGATTTAAGATAATTTAGTGTTGAAACCTCTATTTACTGGTTTATAAAATTTTATGAAGATAATTGATATTTCAAATATCAATGAAATATTGGTAAAAACCAATATTTCAAATAGTTTTTGCCTAAAGATTAGAAAATAGTTGTATGTTTGTTTTTTAGATTCTTTATTTGACAATACATGTTTCCATTATTTGGAATCTATTTTTTAGTGTCCATACTAAGGGCCATTTATTATTATTTTTTTTAATTCTGAGAAGGCAGTCATCTGCAAGCAAAACAAAGAGGTATCTGAAGCAACGAATTCTACCAATACCTTGATTGATAACTTCCAACCTCCAAATTTGTGAGAAAATGAATTTCCCGAGTTAAGTCGCATTTTCTGTAGTGCTTTGTTATGGTATCCCTAAGAAAGAATAGAAAATATATGAATGGAAGTACTATGATAGGCCAGGCTTGTGGCTGGCCTGCAATCCCAGCACTCTGGGGGACTGAGGCAGAAAGATCACTTGAGGTTAGGAGGTCATGACCAGCCTGACCAACATGGTGAAACTCCGTCTCTACTAAAAATACAAAAATTAGGTGGGCGTCATGGTGCTCACCTGTAATCCCAGCTACCGAGGAGGATTAGGGAGAATAATTAATTGAACCTAGGATGTGGGGTTGCAGTGAACTGACATCCAGCCACTGCACCCATCCTGGGCGACAGAGCTAGAGTCCATCTCAATAACAACTACAACACCCAAAGGGACAAAAGCATTTGAAAACATATTCAAATTCAAATTCATCAGTATTCAGGGCAATGCATATCAATATAAGTATGAAATACCACTTTACAACTGTTTGTTTGACAAATTTTGAAGATTAAACACAACCAAGTGTTGCCAAAATATTGGGAAGATAAAAAACCTTGTGCATAGTTATTGGAAGTGTAAACTGCCACAACAACTCAGAAATATAATCTGATGCTATTTAATGAAATTACCTGCTTGTCTTCTCTGTGGCTCTGAAATTCTGATTGTCAATCTATCCCAAAGAAATATTTGGAAAGGTAAAATCTATACACACACATGGACGCACACACACACACACACACACACACACACACACACACACACATATGATACATATAGCAGATAATATAGTAACCTGAATGATCACCAAAATGTAATACTGAGTGGAAAAATAAGAAACATAATATAATATATGGTAAAAACTCATTGCATAAATTTAAAAATATATGCCCACTAAACAAAAAATGAATATATTTAAATAATAATGAGATAAATATTTTATACATAGTAGAATTATTTATTATGAAGACAGGAAGGAGAGTGGCTTTCATAACTTTAAAAAGGAATGCATATTTAAAACTAAAATAGAATATAAAAAATACATAAGAACGCAATTTATATCACATATACTTTTTAAAAAATAGGGAAAGGCATAGATTTGGTGATTGTATAATTTATTTATGTGTCTGGCACACTAATGCTCAATAAATATTTATTAATCAAATAATGAATGAATAAAAAAATGAGTGGATTGATTAAAATGAGAGCATATATGAATGACATAATAATTTTTACATGATATTTACTATGTGCTATTGGATTCTGCTAGTTTCTTTCCATATGTCAAATTATTTAATCCTAAAAATGTTTCTAGGAAGTAGCTGCTATAAATTATTCTGTCTTACAGATTAAGGAACTGAGGCAAAGAAGTTACATAATTTGGCAAAAGCCACAAAATGACAAAAATGAGGACGTTTTTGACATTTCTTAAAACACACCCACGCATACCACATATATGCACTCTCCATGACAAGTTAATTAAGGATCCATGAGATATAAACTTGGAAACAAGATATGGGTTATAGCTATCAATCTGGAAATATTTAAAATTGAGATAGATTGCTTTTTTGATACAACATTAAAATCTTATGTAGCTAATGAATGGAAAAATCTTAAGGAAATATAAATCGCTAAATAAAAATAAAATGATCCATACTCCTAGATAATTTAAGCTAATTGTCTCTGCCTATTTGAATGGGAAGATTTGAAGACTGTTTTTTTTTTTTTTTTGAATACAATAACCCAATCATATAGATAAATTTTATAAAAACCAATAGTAATATAAATTGGCTTCTATTAATATATGATACTATTTTTACTTGTCTTAATCTGAAAGATGAGAATTTTTATGCTTGAATTTAGTTACTGTCAGACATAACAATTCTAGAATATTCTTTAGAATACTGTATTGGTTTAATAGAGCTGCCTTAGCAAAATATCACAAAATAGGTAGCTTAACAAACAAAAACATAACCTCCAACATTTCTGGAGGTTAAATGTCTGACATCAAGGTATTGGCAGATTTGCTTTATTCTGAGGAATTGTGATGGGAAGATTTGTTTCAAGCCTTTCTTCTTGACTTTCAAGGTGGCCATATTTTCCTATGTGTCTTCACATTATCTTACTTCTATTTGTATCTATCTCTGTGTCTATATTTTCCCTTTATATTGGATTAAAACTCACTCTGATGACTTCATCTAACTTTATTACCTCTATTAAAAAAACTATCTCCAAATAAGGTCACATTCTGAAGATAAAAACAGAGGTATGGTGCTTTATTACCTCTATTAAAAAAACTATCTCCAAATAAGGTCACATTCTGAAGATAAAAATGGAGGTATGGTGTTTGAAGAGGTTATGACTGCAAAATATTTTTGTGTGGTAGGAAACAATTCACCTCATAACAAATTTCTATAATTTTAATTATAGGAATTTTCTTTGATGGGGATATGCAAATTAATATACTGAAAAATAGAGGATCCATGTTTGGGATATTTATTGTTGAAAACAATTAAATGTTTTGTAACTAATATGTAATGACATATACCTAGAAGTACCTTGACTCACCCTTTCAATCATTTTTCAATAGATTTCTGGGACAGGATAAATTATTCTTTCCAATAGGACCTTAGAATTGGCTATTAATGTTATTAGTTTATACTTTAAATTTTGCAAATATGGAATTGCTTGTAAAATACGTTAGAGTCAGAATGAATTATCTTGACAGACCCAGAATTAAAGATTATTTCCATGTTATATTTCTTCAGTTTTGCTTTTCATTGATTCTTACCTGCTTAATATAAAATCTAGCACTGTTGTGAAACATTCACAGATGTACATGGTCAAAATTGAAATCAATTAGTAGCTATTTCTTCTTATCATTAGAATCATTCTTATTTCTTTAATTTGTTTCATCATTGTCTTATGAAAATTATTTTAAAGATTTTTATATGGATCCAAACAAAATATACTTAATATGCCAAAAGTCCATTAATGAAAGAGGAGAAAAGAAAATAACCTAGAGAAACTCAATATTAGAAAGGTAGCATTTTTTTACCAGCTTTGCCAAAAATCTTTGGCTCTCAAAAATAATGATCAGAACAAAACAGCTGGTTTTGTTTTGCTTTATTTTGATTTTGAATATGGGAATCGGAAGAAGTAAACTTCCAGAGTTATTTCTGTGCCAGGAATTTATATCTTTACAGTATTTCTCTTTGATAGGGTCCAAACTCCCTGAACAGAAGGTGATTCCTATTCCTAGGGACAAGGAAGAAATACAGAAATGAAACAATGTGGTAGGTACTGTTAACTACATCTTAAGGGCTTTTAAATGTGGCTTGTTGAAAGATTCTATAAGCCAATTCTATAGACCAAAAACAAAAGTAGCTTATAACAACCTAAAAAATAGTTAATTATATACAGATCAAAACCTTAGAAGCATTCAGACTAGGTAAAAACTTATTTGGGCTCAGGTCAAAAAAAATTAGACTGCAAATTTTGGCCACAATCAAGATTAATATATATTTTTTTAATTTATGTGTTTGCATTGCATGTTTGAAGATCATCTGCCCAATACTTGATTAAACTGTTAACTCAGTCTTCTTGCTCAGTAGCTGATCCTAAATCTCAAGCTACGCTGTATCAAAATCTATGCCCTATATAAGATTGTAAAAGATTCTCAAGGTAACTAGCTTCTCATGCTCCTCTATGAATTTAAATGCCTACTTGAACTGAGTTAAAATTTTGAATCATTTCACGTTTTCAACATCCTGTTTGTTTTCTTCGCTCTTCACCTTAAGTTCAGAAAATATCTTTTAGTCTCCTCAGACACACACACAGACACATACACACACTCAATTTAGAAAATACATTTGTACTCATTATATGTGTGAAGGAAAAGGGAAAAGATTTGCTTCACTAGAATCTGAGATCATTAAAATTTAAAAATGGACACAATTTTTAAAGAATTTCTCTATATTCTTTTGCCATACTACCTCTTACTTTATCTGTTCTATGCCCATAAATTTCTATTAATTTCCTTTTTAGAATGTTTGTGTACTTCTGGTGTTACCAATCTTTTGACATTCTATGCCAATGTGGTTATAACCATTAGCCTAAAAACATTGTTGATGTAATTTTCTGTATAAAAATGTTTGTTCTGAATATAATTTCTATATCAAAATATTAAAATGCCATCTATCCATCCTAGCACACTAAGAAAAAAAACAGATTATTTTTAAATTGTCACACAACAATAATATTTTAAATTCTGTAAAACACAAATTAGGTGAAAAATGGGAATTTATGGAGGAGAAAGCTCTAGGAATCAGTTTTTCCATCAAAGTATCTATGTATGTAACAAGACCTTCCAAAATCAACTACTTTGGAAATCCATTAATAAATATTAGTCAGACACTTGCAGCATCCAGGGGAGGGCTTGATGAAGGATAAGACTGACATGTTTTGTTATGTTTTAGTGTTTTGCATAGCGAGTACCAACCTCAACTCCGGTAGCAGGCAGTGGTGAGACAAGAGCCTGTGTTGCATGTGGGTTTTTCTGGCTTGCTGGTACTAAGGTGGGTAATGAGAACTTTGACCTCCAAAAATTAAAGTTGTGTCTTTGATATTCTTAATGGTTCACTGCTGGACTGCTGCAGAGACAAGCCGTTGTTGCATCCCCCTGCAGTCAAAATGGATTCTCAAGCCATTGTTGCATCCCCCTGCAGTCAAAATGGATTCTCAGGCAACAGCTGTTGAAATAACTTAAAAAGACAGAGCACATTTACATTTTTTGTTTGTTTTTATTTATTTTTTTTTTCAAATCCAAGCATTCAAGCAAATCTCTGTGAGATCCCTGCATGACTGCAGAGATAACTGACCAAAAACTTCAGTCACTACAAATTATGAAAAATGTAGTCTTTGCTAAAATAATTTTAATTCACTAAACAAATAGCTGAATACCTTAGTAGCAAAGCAACCCTGGATGGAGAGAAAATCCAATTTCCAGATCTACCAATTTTATGCTACTCAAGGTCTAATTTTAAGCAAAACAAGTGTATGAACCATACAAAGAAACAGAAAAGTAAGAACCATTTACTGAAAAAGAAAGAAATAGAAATGCTCATCATGACTTAGTGGGATTTATCACAGGAATGGAAGAGTAGTTCAGCATCTAAGAGCCAGTTAATGTGATATACTATTTTTACAGACTAAAGAAAATAATGATCATCTCAATAGACAAAGAAAAAAACATTTAACAATATATGACACATTTTTATTATTAAAAACCCCCAGCAATCTAGGAATAGAAAGGGAATCCTAAACATAAATGACATTTATTTAAAAATCCACACCCTAACTCTCTATATATGCCAAAATTAACTAAAAATGGATCAGAAGCCTAAACACAAAAGTATTAATATTATGAAACAATAGAAGAAAACATGTAGAAAAAAAATTCATTACAAGATATTTTTAGTTTTGACACCCAAAATATGATCAATATAAGAACAAAAAGACAACATAACTGCACTCTTACATTTATTGCAACATTATTCACAATAGCTAAGATATGGAGGCAACCTAAATGTCAACTGACAGATGATTGGATAGACAAGATTTGTTATATACACACAATAGAATGGTATTCAGTCTTAGGAAGAAAGAGATACTGCCATGTGCAGCAACATAAATTAACCTGGGGAACACTGTGTTATGTGTGATAAACCAGTCACAGAACAGACGCTATATGATACCACTTTTGTGAGGTATCTAGAAGTAGACAGTAGAGCAGTAGTTGTCAGGCTGGAGAAAAGGGGAAATGTGGAGTTGTTTTAAATCGGGATGTGGTTTCAGTTATGCAAAATGAGTAAGTTCTAAAGAACTGTACAACATAGTGCCTATGTATGCTGTATTGTGAACTTAAAATTGGTTAAACAAGTTGATCTACAGTAGTGTGCTTACCAAAATAAAATAATAAAAAAAATAAATTAGATGCTGTAACATTTTAAAAAGCACTTTTGTGCATCAAAGGACATTATTAAATAAGAAAACTTAGAGAACGAGAAAAGTATCTACCATAAATCTAATAAGAGTTTAGAATCCAGAATATGTAAAGAACTCTTAGAACTCAACAACAAACAAGCAAACAACTTAATTTTTAAATTGTCAAAGAGACAGCAAAAGAAAAATCAATGGAAGAATAGGATTACATAAAACTAGAAACCTTCTGTACAGCAAAGGAAACAATAAACAAAATGAAGAGAAAACCTAAAGAATAACAGGTAGGGCCGGGCGCGGTGGCTCACGCCTGTAATCCCAGCACTTTGGGAGGCCGAGGCAGGTGGATCACAAGGTCAAGAGATAGAGACCATCCTGGTCAACATGGTGAAACCCCATCTCTACTAAAAATACAAAAAATCAGCTGGGCATGGTGGCGCACGCCTGTAATCCCAGCTGCTCGGGAGGCTGAGGCAGGAGAATTGCCTGAACCCAGGAGGCGGAGGTTGCGGTGAGCCAAGATCGTGCCATTGTACTGCAGCCTGAGTAACAAGAGCGAAACTCCGTCTCGAAAAAAAAAAAAAAAAAAAGAATAACGGAATGTATATGCATATCATGCATCTGATAAGAACTTAATATTGATATTATATAGCAAATTCAAACAACTTAATAGTAAGGACAAAAAAAAGATTTGATTAAAAGTTGGGCAAATGACCTGTACAGACATTTCTCAAAAGACATACGAATGGCCAGGAGGTATATGAAAAGGTGCTCAGCAATACTAATGATCAAGGAGATGGAAATTAAAACAATATGAGATCATGTCATACCTTTTAGAATGACTGTTATCAAAAAGACAAAAGAACAAGTGTGTGGATGAGGAAAAGGTAACTCTTGCACACTTTTTATGGGAATGTAAATTAATCCAGCCATTATTGAAACTACATGGAGGTTTCTACAAAAAGTAAAAATAAAACTACCGTATGATTCAGAAATATTACTTACTGGGTACATCTGAGGGATATGATGTCAGTGTGTTAAAATGATATCTACACTTTCACATCCACTGCACCATAATTCACAATACCTAAGATATTAGTCAACCTACGTTTTGCTAGGTAGATGAATAAATAAGGAAAAATAGTATATAAAGTAGTTAAAAATAGAATTTCCATTTACTCCAGCAATTCCACTCCTAAGTATATACCCAAGAGGAATAAAAACATATGCTTACATAGACATTTGCATATTAGTGTTTATAGGAGCATTTATTCATAATAATCTAAAGGTAGAAGCAACCTAAATATTCATAATTGTATAAATGAAAAGAAAATTCTGGTATATAATCATTACATTTGCTGTGTAATAGAATATTATTCCAACATAAAACAGAATGAATTATTGATATATGCTACAACTTGGATGGGATTTGAAAGCATTACACTAAGTGAAAGAAAGCAGACACAAAATGCCACATTTAATTATCATTCCATTTATACAAATATCCAGAATAAACAAAACCATAGAGTCAGAAAGATGATTAATGGTTCCCAGGCTGTGAGGGTAGTGGGAAATGGAGAGTGGTTCTTGATGGTTATGGGGTGTTCTGAGGTGATGAAAATATGTTGAAACTAAGAAGAGAGGTGACGGTTACACAACATTGCAAATACCCTAAATGCCTCTGAATTATACACTTTAAAATGGTTAGTTGTAAGTTATGTAAACTTCACCTTTATAAAAAATAGAAAACACACACATGTGAATTAAACACTTTTTCAGTCCTTCAATTTGAAGTTCCAGCCATTTTCATCTTCTGGGAAAAAAAATTTGTATTTTGAAAAATACGCTTGCTTTTCTGAAATTATGAGTCAAACGTGTAAGTTTAATCCAACTCTTATTTTGTAATTTACAAAATAAATCTACATCCAAGTTAAATGTTCTGATGATATAGGCCTGTATTTCCTGAAAGTTTTTTCAACTAAGAGTTTATCACATTGCTGATGGAATTTGAGAAATATGTAGTAAGAAATAGCCTAATTTAAAATTCCTGGGATTGGTGAGTAAAATCTTTCCTAACTTTTATATTCAAATTCTCAGATTATGCATGACTTCCTCAGATACCAAGAGCCAAGCAACTTCTTTGTATTTTATGTGAATTTTTCTATTATCAATTATTGAAATTGATGCAGCCTTATAGATGACCTGTCTCATTAACTGACTTACACAGATCTATTTGAGGGTTAACATAAGTGATTTGTTTAATGCTATTTTCTGAAATGTTTTCATCTGCAGCCTCAGGCTTCTTCTCAGATATGCTATGGCCCTTTAGGGAGTTTACCAGATCTATGCAAAATGAGCATGAAGCCATTGTTCTGTCTTGTTGGCCTGCAGGGAGCTTAAGAATGAATATGAGGTGCATCCTGTGCTAAGTTTTTGAGTACTGCATCTCTTTATTGGCAAAAATATGACAAATTTGAAATGCAGTAAGCATTTTATGACAGATACTGACAGAAATCAAGGATTCTTTCTGAAGAAAAATAAAATAGAGAGAAAAGAAAGAATTTACAATGAGTAGCTTAGCTGCATGGGGAAAGAAAACGATAAGCTTGACCTTGATTTTTTTTCCATAGAATTTCCCACACCTAAGTACCTTTCCCTCAAGGTTGTTTTTGGTGAGTCTAGTATTTGTGACAAAACACATGTCAGGGCAAGGTCACACATAGCAGGATGTTTCAAGAACCACCAATGAACTGGGGAATATAGATTTTAATATCAACAGGTTCAAGGCGCTGGCAGATTGTACATACTTGCTAAGACATCTGATCCCACAGGAAAACTGTGTTTCAGAAATTGATAGCTGATCTGACTCTTGTAGTGTACTGGGAAAAAGAAAGGAAAAGAATGTGTTAAGGCTGAATAAACTTGCAGTTGTCTGATTAAATTTTGTGATTTTGCTGGATTTTAACTGCTCAAAAATAGACTAAAAACTAAAATAAAAATTAAAGCATAATATTTTCATGGAAGCTTGTTTCATTTTATTTGGGAAACTGCTAACATGAAAATAGAACTATTGATATATATTAGCTGAGATTTTGTTCTATGAAAAAGTAAAACATAAATCTATTTAGATATGTTGAAACAGATATAACAGAAAAATACATATTTCCATCATTATGTCCAACAATGGTGTCATATATCACCATAACAAAGAAAAGACATAACAAAAATATATCAATGATTGTTCTCTTTAACGTAGTAAAATTCTTAAATCAGATAATACATGCATGTTAATAGATTTTTCAGCATAGCTGAGGATGTTTCTAATAGAAAGACTGCATCCAAGCCAGCAAAGATGAGAGTTTGTCTGTCACTGGAAATTAGTGCTAATACCAGGTTTCAACTGAGGGACTGATTAACTCACAAGAGGAAGGAAGCTACTTTTTAGAACATGTGACAAGATACTTAAAAAGTTTCTTTGCATCTTTCTGTTCAAAGCTAAATATATTTATTTTTCTTCTTTCTCCAGATCTTGCAAAACCCACAAATAAAAGCACACTATAACAACAACTCATGAATAGGTTTTTAACAGTCAAATAAAAAGTATTAAACATTTTTACTCAAGCAGTATACGATTTGCCCTTTTGCCTGTTTATAAATGTAGACATGCATGTGTATATATACATATAATATATATAAATACACAAACACATAAATATAAATTTAAATATATGATACATTTTATTTAGAATGAATATGATAAAAATATTTTAAACTAAAATTTATAATTTCATCATACCTTGGTTTTAGGACAAAATGTTTCAAGGTATGATTTTAAACTTAATATAAGGTTTAAATAGCAAAACAAATATAAAATAAAAATCTTTGAACACTGTTGGTATATGATCAAGTACTATATTATTAAGTCAATCATGTTAACAAAGTGCATGATGCAAAGATGCTATTGCCTCGGCCATTCTGCCGTGCTTCATATAGTTAGGAAATCAAGAGAAGCCTTAATATCTGCTTTTAACTTTACTGATTTCAGCTTTAAGTGACGTATAGATAAGGTCATCATTTTTATTTAACTCATTAGATTTTTATAAGGGCAAATAGTGCCTTAACTTCCATACAAATACTTATTTCACAAGTCTGCTTGCCCTATTCTGACCTTATTCTAATTGTTTTCATCCCTATCCCTTCATGCTTGAACCTAGAATTATTACAAGAAATACGTAGTGTGAAAACATGTGTACACTGATAGTTAATCCAGACATTGTCAGCCTAATTACCTCAAGGTAGCACAAACACATTTGCAGAAAAAGTATGGAATAAGGATCTCAACAAATTTGGGTATTTGCAGACGTTTCTCTACTTGTTTTGAGAATCAGCAAATCATAACAACAATAACCATTTACTTTTATTCCTTTATTGTAGCTATCAACTCTTCTATTTTTGTTCTTGTTGTTGTTGAGACAGTCCTGCTCTGTTGCTCAGGTAGGAGTGCAGTGGTGCGATCTTGGCTCACTGCAAGCTCTGCCTCCTGGGTTCAAGCTATTCTCCTGCCTCAGCATCCTGAGTAGCTAGGATTACAGGTGCCCACCACTGTGCCTGGGTAATTTTTGTATTTTTAGTAGAGATGGGGTTTCACCATATTAGCCAGGCTAGTCTCGAACTCCTGACCTCAAGTAATCCAACAGTCTAGGCCTCTCAACTATGCTACTTGTAACACGTGTTATTTAAAAAAAAAATACATTACATGAAACTACAGAGAAGAGACCATTTTCAACTTCAAAATGATGAGTGCAAAACAAACTATTTTCTTTTTTAACCTATTGGCAGATTTGCAACATCACTTTGGAGTTATATATAAAGCCTTTATTTTAAAATATTGGAAAGCATTTTCACATAGTTTTTAAAAAGATGTTTTATTGCTATATTTCTTTCTTCTTTGAGTTTTCTTTTGCCCTTTCTTATTTCCGTTGATGTTACTTTTCTATTCCATTTGTTTTTGTCTCTCCAGAAAACATTTTACTTTGGAGAAGAGAGAAGTTAAAAGAATTTTATTTAGTAAGTGTTATGAACTGCATGCTTGTGGCCCCCAATTTGAAACGTAGAAGCCCTAACTAACCCCCACTTCAATGAGATGATATTAAGAAGTGGGACAGTTGGGAGGTAATTAAGTTTAGACAAATTTATGAGGCTAGGGTCTCCATGGCGGGACTGTGTCCTAGGCTGGATCTCTCTCTTCTCCCCTTGAGGATACAGGGAGAAAGCAGCCATCTGTCAGCTAGAAGTAGGGCTATTACCAAGAATCCAACCATGCTGGCACCCTAATCTTGAACTTGCAGCCTTTAGAATTGTAAGGAATAAATTGTTTTTTAAGCCACCTAGTTTATGGTATTCTGTATTCTAGCAGCTGACAATGACGAAGAGAGCAAGATATAAGTGTCCATATATGTAATTTGGATATATGCTGAATATAGTCTTATGTAAAGTTTATGAATACATCTAGAGAAAATGTGTTTATAAAATCAGTAGTTGGGCTTTATATTTTTAATAATACAAATAACATATTCAGAGCTGTTTGGCCCCCGGTCTTGCTGCCTTGGATGTTGTGTCTTCACATGGTGCAGAAAGCAGTGGCTCTGGTTACCTGTTTTCTGCATCAACCCTAGACAAAGAGAGTAGCAGCTCCACATCTACAGAAATGCACAGATACTATGAGGTTTGTGCAAAAGTAATTGCGGTTTTTGTCACTGCAAATAATGACAATTACTTTTGCAGCAACCTGATACATGATTCTTCCTGTTCTTTATGTTTTGGACTTGTTCAGTGTTCATCGTGGGGCTATTCTGTGGTGGTAGAGTTGCAGGAATGCTCCCCAGCTATGGCATGTTTGGCAAAGTGTATGGCAAGACCTTCCCTTGGTGGAAAGGGACCCTCTTTACGAACATAACACCTTGAAAAACAGGTGTTCCTTAGGAATTTCTCCATGCTGGAAATCAAAGAAGTGAGTGTTGGTTTTACTGTCTTCCGTGTATCCAGCTGCCTAAAAAACAGCTTGCCATCCTGGAAGAGGTCCAGCTCTTTGCAGACAACAGTGAAAGCCTTTTCCTTTGTCTAATCAATGCCTTCCTCAAACACCTGAGTGCTATTCTCTGTTTGAATTAATTTGATAAATGTTGTTGACACCTTCCATTGAATTCTAAGTGGAATAATATCAGGAAGAGCCACAAGTCTTGTCATATGTAGCTTCAAATTAGACTGGGAATGTCTTCAAATGACCAAAATAGGATGCTTTGACTCACAGATACTCCTATAACGACAGTGTATACTAAGATATGCAGCACTGCCTTTGGTTAGAATGTTCACCTTCTGATTCCTCACCACTCTCTGGCTCATATTTTCATTGCACTGATTATTTAGGGATTGTTGTTTGTGGTATCTTATTGTGGTTGTATCATGACTATACCAGCAACCTCAGCATTGGACACAGAAAATGAAATATAAAGTATTTGCTGGGGTTTGCAATTGTATCTACAGTTACCAGTCAGTTTTGCTTGTCTTGATATTTTTCCTCAGAAAGAGAATAAAATGGGAAGTCAATAATAAATAATTTAAAAGTCAAAAAGAAAGTCAGCTAAATGGAATATAAATATCTTTCAGACATTCTATATACGTGGTGATACCCTTTAATTGGCCTCATGTAAACTAGCTTATTCATTCTTTGGTGCCAGTGAATAGCTGTAACTGCGGCAATGGCTAGTTGTTACTTTGAACGAAATTAAAAAGCCTTCTTGATCATCCATTTCTTTCATCTCTCTTCATTATTTTTTCTGATACTAAGAAGAAACTGTGGTAAAGGGTAATTTCTAATCACTGGGGTGAAAAATTCCAAGCGTCGTTTTCATACATACGTATAACACTCAGAGAGAAGCATAGGGTGCCTGCACATGCAGAGGCTGCTTCTGCTGAATCTTAACGTGTTAACAAATGCTTGCCCATTTCAACCGGAATACGCAACTTACAAATGCTATTAATGGGATGGGCATTTGTAAATCAAAAAAAGATGCACTCAAAATCTTATCCAAGTAGTCAAGTCATTTCACATCTGTCAACTGCACTGGAGTCTTCACCATTTTTCTAAGAAATATGTTAATGATAGGTTTCACTGTTTGGGGACGACTAATTGCATTTAACTGTGTGCTCCAGCTATGGGCAATCTCTTTGTGATAGGTAGTTTTTGTTTGTTTGTTCATTTTTGTTATGTTTTTTTGCCCACGTGGTATTTAAATCAGTATAGGGTGCACTTCTGTGTTTTGTATTGATCAGAAAACAACAGAGAGACCAGAGTCCCTTAAGGAAAGAAAAAGGAATAGAAGTCTGGCTCATTGTGAAATAGATATCTATTTGATGTTTGTACCTGAGAAAAAGTTTTCTTCTTCTAAGAGCCATTTACAAGATAATGATAAAGCCAGTGGAAGGAAGGAAGGAAGGAAAGAAGGGAGGGAGGGTGGGAGGGAGGGAGGGAGGGAAGGAGGCATTACCAACTGTATTTCTTTATTTCTTACCTTACTGTGTCTCTGCTTCCTAAATAGTAACCAGAAATAATGGTAAATTAACATTTCAAAATAGCCTTATTGCTAATGCTGACATCCAAAACTGAGCAGGCTCTTAGTACCTTCCCCCATGTTTTTCAATTTACTAATATATTCATCTGACTATTTTTTTCTTACGTTTCTAAACTTTTAGTGACATCTCTTATTGACTTTTATTTTCTCCACTTCTCTTGGAAGGAAGAGGAAGAAGAGACAAAATAGAAGGTTAACCCAGTCGTATTTAACTATGTGTCCTTAACTAGCATCTAAATACCTAATAGGCATGAGAAAATTTTACATGCGTTGCAGCAAATGCCCATAGGTAGCTGTTGAGTGAATCCATCCAATATTAGAGCCACTATTTAGTTTATTTTACTTGTTTATATATAATGCATTTTTAAATTTTGAATGCAAAACAAGAAGTGCAGTACTTCATTTTATGTAAATTTAGGAACTCCAAAAATATAAATCTTATACAAAAACAGAAGTGCCATAAATGTTTTGTTAAAGAATAAAATAATTTTAATGTGTTTGTGAATCTATTAATCAGAAATACGTAAATTATTGAACTTTTAAAAAGAATCAGTATACTTTTAAATTTTTAAATGTTTAATTAGTTGAACATAGCCATAAAAAAGAATGAAATCATGTCTTTTGCAGCAACATAGATGGAGTTGAGGCCATTTTCCTAAGCGAAGTAACTCAAAAACATAAAATCAAATAGCACATTTTATTTTTTTACTTACAGATAGGTGCTAAACAATGAGTTCACATGGATATACAGATGGAAATAATAGACACTGGGAGTCCAAAAAGGAGGAGGGTGGAAAGAAGGTGAGAGCTGAAAAATGAGTTCTTGGGTATGGTGTTTACTCTTCAGGTGATGAGTGCACTAGAAATTCAAACCCCGCCACTATACCAAAAAAATCCACGTAAAAAACCTGCACATGTACCCTCTGAATCTATTAAGAATATATATTTTTAGTTGAAAATAATAATCGTCTTTATAACGAGAGTTATAGTTTTAGACAAATAACATTCATTGTGATATTTGTTTGTTATTTCATCTAAATATTACTTCCATTCCCTCCTAGTTACATTAAAGAAAGCATCCTTAAATAGTAACGGATCATCTGAATTTTCAGGTTGTATTTTTACCCATGTAGTTAGTACACCTCTAGCTCATAAAATAAATAAATAAATAAAATATAAACAATTGCAACAAATAACTTCTTAACCCTAAAGAAAAAAAAAAGTACTCACTTTTATGTTGGTAGCTATTAAAACTTATACATTAATCCTTTTTTAGAAATAAATTTGAGATGTACTATATATCATAGATTAATATATAATCATGTAGATTTCTAAAAAAAATAAGCAACATTAAGCCATCCTTACGTTTTAAAAAAAAAAACCTTTCAATTCAAAAGATTATTTCGTTCCCTGTGACTCATTATAGATCATTCCTGACCCATAAAGAGCAACATCTTCTAAATAAAGCCCTTGCTCTACTTACATATCAGACAAACATTAAGCACAAACAGAATGAGATGGTAGATGCTGGCAGTACCTGCCATGAAAAATTTCCTGTATCCCTAGACTAATTTCTTTATGTTACATCCTTTTTTAAATGCTAGGGGTTAAAAGTTATGGGGAATGTAACAGTCTCAAAAGAATGCCACAAATGTGAATGTGGAGTGGAGGCATTTATTTTTATTTCAGATAACAAACTATATATTAGGCTTCTAAAATGTTGTGAGAATAATCCAGATAACATGGAATTATTCCACCTGGGGAGTTCATTAAGGGTTTTCGTTGTTTCATGTGTCTCTTTGGCAAGCCCACATGCAAGCCTCGGGATTTGTTAAAAAGAAAAGCATTAATACTATCACATTTTATTATGTGAGACATAGTTTAATACAGTAAAGTTTTAATCCAGCTTTTTGAAATAAAAAATTCTTTAACTGTTTATTAAAGCCAAAAGAAGAAACATGAAACTATATTTTACACTAAAAGGAAATATATATAAAGACTGAGAAACCTGTGTTAGTTTAAGTGCAGTATATTGAAATTACATCTGGCCCAGCACCAAGGTTTGTTGGTCTTTCTTCTACGACAAAACTTAGTTTGTTTTTTAAAAAAATATTTTTTTTTCTATTTATGCATCTCCTTGTTATAGAGTCCAAACAATATTTACAGGACAGTTTTCACTTATCTCAATTTTAAAAGCAGCTATTAAATCTCTCAACATGCACATTCAAAGTAATGGCTAAAGAAGCACATAAATGGTGCTATAATTTATTAATACAATTAATGGAATCTAAATATCAGGATCAATGGAAATATAAGACAGCTCAAAACCAGGGAACCACAAAAGCATGTGGAGCTTGTTACAGGATACTTCACTCCACATATGCTGCCTAGCAGCAACTCCTTCCTGAGGCTGATGTTAACTCTAGGAAGCAATTAACATTGAAGTCCCTGAAAAAAAATGTGAATGAGAAGGCAATGCATCATGTCTGGAAGAAAATACCCATTTTTTTAAAGGTGCCTGGTGGGAGTCACACTTTAGAGGTGGAGGAATTTTAAAACAACCATCGGTTCTTATAAACAGAGGTTTCCACATACATACAAGAGGTTTCAAAAATGATTATTAAAATGCACAGCAGAATGTTTCATTAATTCTTATTTTATTTCATATATTTATTTTTTATTTTTATTTATTTTTATTTTTTATTTTTATTTATTTATTTATTTATTTTTGTTCAAGGGTAAACCTACAGATTTGTCATATAGGTAAACTATGCGTCATAGAGGTTTGGTATAGAGAAAATTTTATCACCCGGGTAATAAGTACAGTACCCATTAGGTATTTTTTTTTTGATCCTGTCGCTCTTTTCACCATTCACCCCCAAGTACATCCCAATGACAGTTGTTCCTCTCCTAGTATCCATATGTCCTTGCTGTTTAATTCCCACTTAAAAGTGAAGACATGGAGCTGGAGGCCATTTTCCTAAGCAAACTAACACTAAAACAAAACCATTCTTTACAAAATAATAGTAAGGCTATAACTTTGTAGCCATCTATGACAAAGTAGAAATCTTTTAAACTGAAAACTTTGTTTCAAAATAGAATCATGAGTAAATTGCTTTTTTTTTTTTTTTACAGTAGCACCATGTTTTTTTAATTAGTAATTCAGAAACATCTCTGAAAATGTAGTTAATACTGTATAATGTATTACTTCCATTTTGGAAACATAAACATAATCGTAAAAATGGCAATATTACTAAGCTTTTATTTTCTAATAAAAGGAAATGATGGATTTTAGCATAAACTTAAGGGGAATTTATGGATTCTCCAGTTCATTGTAAAAATGCCCAAAGACAATAACTTTAGGAAATCAGTATACTCTGAGAGGCATGAACTGAGCTTCATAGAGTGAATAAGACATTAGTATTGCTCAGCGTGGCTATGAGTAAATATTAAAGAACAAACTGATCTAAATTATTTTTTAATAATTTCATTTCAAAAATACTAAATTTTTTCTTCCTTCCTGAAAAAGCATTTGGGCAGCTCAATGCTTCTTAATAAAAATTTTATAATCCCTATGAAAATAGACCTACAACAGGCATTTACAATCAAAAAGACATCTCATTAGATTAAGAAATATTTTTAGGTTACATGTTGCAATGCACAGGAGATGTTCTACTGAGACTACTTTGAATCATCTTTGGATGGACAGAGGACAAATGAGGGCAAGAGGGGTGAATTGATTTATCAACAGAGAGCTTCAGTTCAACTAATTCCAGATATGGGGCATGTAGGTAAAGTTTCATTTGAACAAAAAAGCTGTAAAACAGTCACTCTAATAAGTTATCAGGATATCCAGGCCATCAGTTTCTATGATAAATTGCAGAGCAAGTCTAAGGAGATACAGCATCTGTTACTAACATCAACAGCCAAGATACTCAGTTTGGGGAATATGTATATTTTTGGAAGATTCTGCAATTTAGGTCAGAAAGTCACGACAAAAACTAATTTTTATTTAATCAATGTTTTGAAATAACATGTAACAAACATTTAGGTAAGTAAATTTATGATGAAGCCACTGCCTTAACGTATTTTTTGAGGTTTTACTTATGGTTTTAAATGCAATCATTTCAATCTTTGTGTTTTTATAGTTGCACATTACATATTGTTATTTCACATCAAGAAGAAATGTTAACTTTCACTATTCCTTTTACTGGGAACAATAATATGATTTGAAGGCCATCACTATCTTATAATTTATTACTATCTGAAAAAAAAAATTGTTCTCGTTATTCATTGTTGCTCTTTCTCCCTTTAATTTAAACTCTGAGAGTATAGAGCCCTTGCTCATCTTGTGCATCGATGTACCTTTAGCACCCAGAAGAATATCTAGCACATAATTAGGCAATCAAATTTTGTTGGATGGACAAATCATTGTTTCTTACGGTCTAAAACTTAATCTCTCTATATTTTAGCTCCACAATCTGAAAAATGGGGCTGGCAAAGAAGAAAAGTCAATTGAGTTTTGTTTGTATCCCACAGAACACTAAACTTTAAATACTAGGTTGGTGCAAAAGTTACTGTGGTTTTTACTATTACATTCAATGACAAAAAGTGCAATAACTTTTGCATCAACTTAATAATTTGGCAATGACAAATACCTGGAAACCTTAAGAGTAGCTAAATGAGGTGGCTAAAACCTAGCAGTAAATACCAAATCAATGTTCAAGAAGTTAATGGGAAATATGATTCCTGGGAATAAGGAATATTATTTCCATTGCAAAAGTCTGTCTATGAATATTTGTTGGACAAATTGCAGGCATGCAGGGTGCACAGGAATAATCAATAGCTCCACTCTTTTCACTATGAACATGTAACATTGACAATATGAACATAAATATACAATGGCAAATGTATGTAAAAACATAAATACATTATATATAAATAAACTAGATTTGATCAAGACCTTAATCTCATTAGTGCTCAGTTTGAATAAGACTATATCCATTCAAGCTATTAAGCTTCAACTCATCAAGCTAGCCCTTTGCTAAGTGCCATGAATAAAAAATATAAATAAACAAATGCTCTTTTATCAAACAGTCAACCACTTTTGGTGGACAAAATTACAACTTGTGAAAAAAAAGAAAATTTTTCACTTTCTCCCACAGGTATTTTAGCATTGAGATTTGTGGCCCCATCAATAATTTACTTTCTGGAAGTCACTGTCTTGTACACAGTTTAATAATGTATGACTAGAAGTACATTATTTATTATTGTTTATGTAATTGGGAATAATTAATTCACTTATAAGTATGTTTTACTTCAGATGGTCTACCATAAAGTGTTTTTATTTTAAGTAAAATGAACATTACTGTGAAACATTAAATAAAATTGAGTTGATTCAAGTCAAACTCTTTATTTAAAAAAATTGTTTTAAAATATAGATTTTAAAATGTTATGGTATGCACTTTGAAAGACTTTCTCAAATATAATTACTGAATGTTCATGTGTAAATTTTAGTTGGGGTAATTCTACAAAATCTCCTTAAAGATAAAATGTAAGTACAAGATAATGTTTATTTTGGTGCTCTATGAAAATTTAAGTCTGTATTATCACCTTCTATAGTACTGATAATGCAATTCACTCTCCCAGATTTTCTCACCTTGTAAATATTTTCTGTATATCTCCCAAAGTTATTATTACCACATTATAAAACATATAGTATGTAATAAAACCTGTATAATATGTAATAAAATATAACATTTTATTAATATGAAGAATAATCCTCACTTATTAAATACTTATGGCCAAAAGAAAAGCATCTACTAAAATGCTTTCCTAAAACTACTAAAACATCTAGGACTAACTACGAGTTTAAGGATATAAGGGGAATAGAGGAATGTTAAATGAATTCAGGAATTAACCAAACTTTGAAAATGAGAAGAGCTGTAAGACAAATTAGTGTTCCCCAGAAGCAGATTCTTAGACAATGACTAGTGTACATGGACCATGGATAGGGAGTGGTAAAGTGGAGCAGGAGAAGGAAGGCAGTCATAAAGTCTACATATGAACTAGCTACCACTAGGGAGAAAAATTGCCTAATCCCATCACACCAGGAAACACCAGGAAAAAGTGCACACAATATTCTTCAGAGGCATTCCATCCAAGGAGCCAGGAAATTGAGGTGTTTCTTCACCACCAGCTGTTATTCCTTGTTTTATACCTTGATCATAGGCAAGTTAATTCCACTTCACCATCCAGGGTTAGACTACCTTTTCTAAATCTTTGAAGGAAACCCAGACAGAGAAATAGACACCGGCTACATTTTAAAGGTGAAATCCAAATATATGGGCACTGGAAGCAAGTGTTTACTGCAGCAGACTGGATGTCTTTAACAAATACATGACACATGTTCCTCAACAGGTATACGGTGGGGGATAGGAGGAGAGATGAATGGTTACAGAAAAAAAATACTTCTTTTTCATTGATTAGAGAGAACTGAATATATTTATTTTCTTGATTGTGATGGCTTTATGGATGTGGATGTATGTCAAATCTCATCAAATTTTCTAATTTGAATATGTATAGCTTCTTGCACTGTTGATTGGACTTCAATAAAACAGTTTTAAACAATAGTGGGAATAGAAAAATTTAAAAATCATGACAGTGAAGTTAAAAAAATTATTTGGATCTTGATTAAAACAAAACAGTGTTATAAAGAATGAATTTGTATGATAGAACACTTAATTGAGACTACAGGCTGGTATTAGATAATATTAAAAAATTAGTACATTTTGACTATGATGTTGGTTTTACAAATATGATAAAATATTATCTATCACATATGATGTCTTGGATTTGTTTTTACTTACCTATTTTTATATGTATTTTATAAGACCAGGTTCCTCTCTGCTGCCCAGGCTGGAATGCAATAGTGTGATCATGGCTCACTGCAGCTTCAACCTCCTGGGCTCAAGTAATCCTTCTACTTTAGCCTCCCAAGTAGCTGGCACTACAAGCACACAACATCATGCTCAACTAATTAATTAATTAATTAATTTGTAGAGACAGGGTTTTGCTATATTGCCCAGGTTCATCTCAAACTCCTGGGCTCAAGCAATACCTCCACCTTGATCTCCCAAAGTGCTGGGATTACAGGTGTGAACCATCCTGCTTGGTTGGATTTGTTTTTAAATAAACTTGTGAAAAGAAAGAGTAAGAATTGGCCATGGTGGTTGATTTTTCTATTTTCTGTGGTTTTGTGTATGTCTGAAAATATCTGTAATAAAAAAGTCAAAAATGGGAATGGAAACTAAAACAAAGCAAGAAAAAAAGACTATTTGTCATTTTTGCAAGGGAGTGAGCAAAACACATATTTAATTACTATTACTTTCAACACAATACAACTTTTGTTTTGGTTTTAATTGATGTCTGTGTTTTAAAAGACTACCATTTACTGCGATTTATAAAATGTTGACTTTATTGATAATGTACTGCAAATCATTGAAGTGATTGAAGACGTAATCTTGTATACCAAATTTATTTATTCATTTTAATTTTTCAAATCACACTGATTCTCTACTAAAAATATAAAAATGAGCCAGATATGGTGGCAGGCGCCTATAATCGCAGCTACTCGGGAGTCTGAGGCAGGAGAATTGCTTGAAACCAGGAGATGGAGGTTGCAGTGAGTTAAGAATTCGGCACTACACTCTAGCCTGGGTGACAGAGACTCCATCTCAAACAAACAAACAAACAAAAAAAAAAAAAAAAAAAAAAAGAAGAAGAAGAAAAAAAAAAATCAATGTTTCATTAGAAAGCATCCCCACAGTATTTCTCAACATTTCATTATCTTGAGTAATTATTTTCTTATAAATGTCCAGAAATTCTAACAAGAATTTGAATAGTTAACATTTTATTTTAATATCCCTAAAATTCTCTTGCTCTTCCATAATACATTGTTAAACCATTCTCACTTTCAGATTTTCTTTCAAACACATATTTACTTATAAGATCATGTTAGCCAAATGAAATAAAGAGCATAAATATCATCTGAACTAAAAATAATAGAAATTAATTTGAGACATTTAAAATGTATGACTAAACACCCCAGCATGACTACACAAGATATAGATGGCACAATTTAATATTGTTCATCCCTTAGAATAACTAGCTGGTAACTCATTCAAATTTTCTTTGTGTTTTTACAGTGTTTTTTGCTGCATTTAAAAAATCTCCTTACCATAGTCTTTCTTTTACAAAGTTGCTTTGTTTGATTTAATGTCAATTAGGGATTTAAAATTAGTTTCTTTTCTAATTAATTCATTGTAGATATTCTTTATTTGCCTTAGAAAGTTTAGCCTCAGGGTTTCATGACACAGCTACTATATTACAGGGTATAAATAGAACTGTAGTCTCCCTTTCCCCTCAACCTTTATAAATTCATTTCTAATGACTGAAGAGCATGCAGCAGCACTCAAAAATATATCAGAGTTTTGCAAAGTCCTTATTTTCAGCATGAAAAAAGAACTCCAAATTGGGGCCCATTACTTATAGTACATTTATTTGCTAGGCTAGAAAGAAAAAAAATGAATAACCTCATTATAGCTCAGCTTTGTCTTACACGTACAAGAAATCTTTCATCATTATGATGTATCAGTTATCTTGAGTGAAAAAAATGAAATTATTCTTTTAGCAGACTGTCTTCCTCTCTACTTATTAGGTTCTGTTAAAAGTACATTTCTTACAGAAAATGCCAACGTCTGATTGGATTTTCAACACACTACATTGAACTCACTGCGTATTAAATTGAGTTTTCCGAGTTTTCTTTTCCCTCATCCCATTTTTTTTTCTTTTCAACTTTAGAAAGTACTTTGAATATGTTCTATTCTATTTGCATTTTAGAAGTTCTACCTTATTGTAAGTTATCTTAAACCAGAACCTGGATTCAGATAATATGATCATTAAATTATTATATTTCAAGAATTATATATCTTTATTTTTATGTGAGCAAATAGGGAGATTGGCTTGAGGCCATGAGTTTGAGACAAGCTTCGGCAACGTAACGAGAATATCTAGGCTATACAAAAAAACTGAAAGTTAGGCAGGTGCGGTGGAGTGCCCCTACTGCCATTCCAGAGGCTGAGATGCAAGAATACCCTATACCTATGAGTTTGAGTTTACAGTGAGCTATGATTGCACCACTGCACTCTAGCCCTGGTATCATAGCTTTAAAAGTAAATGAATAACTAATCAAATTTTTCTTTGAAACAAAGTACATACTCATGAAAATGTACTGTGAAGAATCTAATAATCTGACTTTATACGTAGCAAGTAATTAAAGGAAGCACAGTGAAGAAGACAGAAGACCAAACTAAACGTATCCAAAGAAATAAATATAGTTACCCAACCAAACAGCAAATATGCATTGTATACCAATGGCTAAACACAACTTTAAATGATCCATTAGTTTTATCTTATCTTACAAAAAGTATGTTTAATTAGTTAAAATTAGTCTCAGGTGAGAATTTGGACTTTAGATTCTCTCATTACTATAAAAAAAATGCCTGATATTGGGTAATTTTTTTAAAAAAAGAAGTTTAATTGGCTCACAGTTCTGCAGACCATTCAGGAAGCAGGGCCCCAACATATGCTCCACTTCCGTAGAGGACTTAGGAAGCTTTTGCTCATGGTAGAAAGCAAAGCAGGAGTGGCACATCACAGGATGCGAGCAGGAGCAAGGAAGAAAGGAGGAAGACGCCACATGCTTTTAAATAGCCAGATTTCCCAAGAACTCTCTCACCCTCATAATGATAGCACCAAGCCGTGACGAATCTGCACCTATGACCCAAACACCTCCTACCAGTCTCCTCCTTCAACATCAAGAATTACAATGAGATTTAGAGGTGACAACTTCCAGACTGTATCATTTCACCCCAGCCCCTTAAACCTCATGTTCTTCTTATATTGCAAAATACAATTATCCCCTGCCAACAGTCTCCTAAAAGTCTTAGCTTGTTTCAACATCATTCAAAAGTCTAAAGTCCAAATTCTCACATGAGACAAGGCATGTCCCTTCCACATATTAGCCTATAAAATCAAAACCAAGTTATTTATTTGCAAGATAGACTAGGGATATAGGAATTGGGTAAATACCATTTTAAAAGGGAGAAATTCTCCAAAAGAAAAAAGAAGCAATAGGTTCCAAGTAAGTCCAAAATATAATAGAGTTGACATTAAATCTTAGAGCTCCAAAAATAATCTCCTTTGACTAAATGTTTCACATCCAGGGTAGGTTGGTGTGAGAAATAGACTCCCAAGGCCTAGGACAGCTCCACCCTTGTGGTTTTGCAGGGTACAGCCCCCCATGGCTGTTCTAACAGGTTGGAATTGAGTGCTTGCAGCTTTTCCTGGTTCAGGATGTAAGCTGCCAGTGGATCCACTATTCTGGAATCTGAAGGATGGTGATCCCCTTCCCGTAGCTCCACTAGGCAGGCGGTGCTCCAGTGGAGACTGTCTGGAGCCTCTAATCCCACATTTTCCCTCCATATTGCTCTAGTGGAGGTTCTCTGTGAGGGCTATGCCCTTTCAACAGGCTTCTGCCTGGGTACCCAGGCTTTCTCAAACATTCTTTGAATATAGACGGAGGCTGACAAGCCTCTTTTAGTCTTGCACTATATATACCAACAGGCTTAACACCACATGGAAACTACAAAGCTTATGGCTCACATTCTTGGGAGTTGCCATCTGAGATATGCCTGGGGCCTTTGAACATAAGCTGGAACCAGAGTATCTAGAATGTTAGGAATACCCTCCTTGAATGGCACAATGTGGTGATACCCTGTGCCTGGTACATGAAACCATTAAGTCTCCTATACCTCTCAGCCTGTGATGAGAGAGCCTGCCTCAAAGGTCTCTGGAATGCCTTCAAAGCCTTTTTCATACTGTCTTGGCCCTCCTTTTATGTTCTGCTTCCTTTTTAAATATAACTTCCATCTTTATATTTTTGCTCCTACATCTGAGTGTAGGCCACATCTTGAACTCTCTGCTGCTAAGAAATTTCTTCTGCCAGATATTCTAGGTCATCAATCTCAATTTCAAACTTCTACAGATCCCTAAGGCATCAACAAAACGCAGCCACGTTTTTTTGCTCTAAGGCCTAACACACAAAACCTTTACTCCAGTTCCCAGCAAGTTCTTCATTTCCATCTGATACCTTGTCAGCCTGGACTTCACTGTCCATGTCAGTATCAACATTTTGGTCATAACCATTTAACAAGTCTCTAAGAAGTTTCAAACTTTCCCTCATCTTCCTGTCTTCTTCTTAGCCTTCCAAACTCTTCCAACCTCTGCCCATTACATAGTTCCAAAGTTGCTTTCACGTTTTCAGGTATCTCTATAGCAAAACCGACTCCTGGTACCAACTTTCTGTATTAGGCAATTGTTGTGGTGGTCACTGAAAAGAAATATCTGAGATTGGACAACTTACAAAGAAAAGAAATTTAATTGGCTCATGGTTCTGCAGGCTGTAAAGGAAGGATAGTGCTGACATCTGCTTGGCTTCTAAGGAGGCCTCAGGAAGCTTTTACTCATGGTGGAAGGTGAATTGGGAGCAGGCACATCACATGGCAAGAGCAAGAACAAGAGAGAGATGGAGGAAAATGTCACACACTTTTAAACAGCTAGATCTTGCAAGAACTTACTCACTGCCATGAGGACAGGACCCAGCCATGAAGGATCTTCCTTCGTGACCCTTCACCTCCCACCAGGCCTCACATCCAGAACTGGGGATCACAATTCAACATGAGATTTAAAGGGGACAACATCCAAACTGTGATACCTACCTACTAAAATTTAAATGACATTTTAGAAGGAAGTCAGACAAGGACCTTTGTTTAGCTCATCACCCTAACCAAATACCTGAATATGCCATTTTTCTTTTACTTTTTTGAGAAGTTGTTTTAAAACAGTAACAGCAAGCTGAAACAGCAACAAAACCAACAAAAAGACATAGAGGAACCCCAGTTAGGAAGTTTATCTTGTTTCTCGCAACCATATTTTTGGTTTGTTTTGTTTCACCAAGTTTTAGTGTTTGTTTTACTGTAATGTATTTACTGCTTCAAAATGTTGGTTATATTCTCTCTTGACGATCTTTCAAGGCAAGCCAAATTGCAAACTTTATAAGACAAGATCTTTTCATCTTATCACCAAGCAATAAAAGGTTCATGGGATCTGTTTGTAGGCCTATTTAAGACTAAGTAAAGACCCTTGACACATACTGTTAGACGACATTGTTGGTGTCTTAACTAATAGAAAACCACAAAGAGACAAAAAATGTAAAAATATTTCTACAAGTATATAAGTTGAGGGTTACAAATTATTCTTAACCTAAGAAAAAGTGAATGAATTATTTTTTAACTTTGGAGAAACTTAAGTACAGTATGCAAAACTTCTCACAAATAATTTTCCACTCACCAAACAAAAAGTTACCCTCTATCAATGGCCTGTCATCTGAAAGTTTTCCGTATAATTTAATCTGATTCTTTCCGTGATGCTAAAAATCAGAATCTTGTAATGACTTTATTTTATTTTAATGCTTACATTCTTATTTCTGATATGGTAAAGTGTCCTCTAAATGTTTAATTTTTAAAAATAAATATTTTAATTCATTTCTTAAAATATATATTATTATATATATTTTTATCATTTCTTTTATAAACATATTTCTGTCTTTATATCTAAATGGAAATGCACTTAAAGCTTTCAAAATTACATATGGAATCTTTCTCTGTAAGCATAATCCGATAGCTTAATCTGATACCTTTATAATCATATTTTGCTGTATTTTAATCAGGTAAATTATTCTTATTTGGTGAAATATTAAAATGAAATCATTGTAAACCTTTAGAGCCTCAACACAAAACGGATAACACATTCAACTTCAGTGATTTTAGGAAAGTTCAGCAAAGAAACTAGTTGCAAAGTGTGGACAGAGTTAATAAAAAGCAATAAGAAATGGTCCATTACCCTGGTGTTAGTATGAGTAAGGAGCCCTCATCATTTACTTTGATCAAATTTGGTCTGTCTGCATTTTTTGCTGTACACACATATCTATATCTTCTAAATTTTCTTAAACATATATGAAATTATGCTTATCAAAATATTCTCTAATATTTTGTGTGTGAGCTTCACATCCGTTTTTGGTAATTCTAACTTCTATATATCATTTCTTGCTATGTATTTACCAAAATTTAAAACAATAAAAGATAAAGGATAAAAAAAGTGAAATAAAAATTCATAAGAAAAAATAACTAAATAAGTAAAATAAATAAATAAGCAACTAGTAAATAAAGGGAAAATGCTTTAAATCTGTAAAAACAAAATTCATTATACTAAGTGCATCTATTTCCGAATTACAGCATTAAAAAACAACCTATTCGTATGAATGAAAATACTACATATTTTTGTTATGTAGTGTGATTGATGACATAGTATTTTGAGTACTTATTAAACATTAAGAATTTTATTGCTGATTTTTACACACAAACTTTGTATTTCTCCAAATAGATAAAGGGATACTTCTCAATTTATCTTTCATTTCAAGTTAGTACACTGCAAAATATTGCTAGTTTCATAAGATCATCTAACTGGTGATTGGACTAAGTTGTCACCTAGAAACTCGAGTCTGGAAGATTTCCGATGAGTGAAGCTTGTTTCTGATTCTCATCAGTGCTTAGCGTAATCAGTTTATGTTCTTCTCCTAGATTATTTCTATTGATTGTTGTATATATTTCCCTGAACTAAAGAAACATCATATCTTGTTTGTTTATATTTTACCACCTATTTCTTTTTAAATTTCATTAATTAATTTAATTTTATTTTTTTCTACTTTATCCAAATCTGTCTAGGGTGAGACTGCCTTTGCAGATAGTGGGAAGGGACCCCTGGCTGGGCCGGGGTAGCTGGCAACTCATGTTAGTTATTGGGTTCTGAGGGAATGCAAATGTAATGGACTTACCCAGATCTCCCTCCATACCCTCTACCAATATGTCAGTAACCAACTATAAGAAAGACTGGACAAATTCTTTTATTACATATATAGGAAACATAATGATTTTACCAAATACATTCAAATAGGTCAGGTGAAACCCAATAAAAACCATCTGTGAGAAGCCTGAGTTTGAAATTATGAACGTGAATTTTAAACTAAGAGTAGTTAAGGAAGCACAAAAAATAATAAAACAATGGGCAAATAACAAAATACGTTTAAGAACCACTCACCTGCCATAATTAAATTTATCAGCATGTGAATGTAATCTGCTTAGGCTTGTTTGGTGAATTTATAAATCCTAATGAAGAATGCAATCTCAGTTAATATTCCCGTCTATAATTTGAAAACCTAGTATAGCAGTTTTTTGTGGACTTTCTAGTATTTACATTATAGTTGGAATTATATATATGCATTTAGAACTAAGCCACTTGATTATGAAGATAGTAATTTGATCATAAATTATCTGTAATTATCTCCATACTTTATGAATGAGAAGAACATATCAAAATGATGTGGCAGTCTGGGTTCATTTAGTTACGGTTTTATCGCTTGATATTTTACTTCCGTCAAGTTCATTGATGACTTATTTTTTTCCTCAGATGGCGAAAAAGACTTGAAGTATTCCTAATAATCATTTGTATCAGTTGCCAGTTTATTATTTCTCGACTCTGAATGCACATTTCAACATATGCTCTAAAACAGAATATTTTAAATAATCTTCCTTTAATACTAACAGTAGGGGATGCTTAACGAACAGTGCAGGAGAGCTTTGCTGTGTGAACTGGGTGTCAGCAGGAGGGGATTGAGGATCTGTAGCAGAGCCTGCCCCAGTCACCTGCCCACCCTTTGTCCCTCTGTGACATTGCAGCCTCTGTCTGGTGATAATCTTTCCACAGCACTCTCTGGAAAATGGAGCCCCCCCCAGACTGTCCACTCTGAAGATCTCCTGCCCCACCAATTGCCTGAAATCCCTTGGATACACGTGCTTAGAGTTGTTGATCCCCTGCACCCTGAAGAACGGCCTTTCACTTGCCAAGGAGCTCAGAGTAGCTCTTGTCTGGCCAAAATTGAGAAGTTCCTTGGTATCCAGTGAACTGACCCTCATTTTCTCCAGTAAAGTCTGAACACCTTCTAAGTTTGTCCTTGGGTACTCGCCATCAGCCCTAAGATACCATACAGAGTTTCCTTTTATCTTATCATTCCTTCTTTCCTCTAAAAAATAAAAATAAAGTGTATTGGTGACTGAAGAAAAGGGCTGCGGGCCTGCAGGTGGCCGGAGCCGCGCCCACGTGGGCTGTCCCTCCTGGTCTGGCCGCTGCATTCTCGAGACCTGGAGCGTGCACATCAAGACGAGGCTCTGCAGTCCCTCTGCAGCACCGAGCCCTCGGACAGTCCTGGGTGACTGGGGCCCACGGAGCCCTGGGGCTGTCCCTCCAACCGGGAAATCTTCAGAGGGTCATCCACCAGGACAGCTTCATTCTGGACAGCCAGCTCCGCAGCCTTGGCAGTAGGAGCAGGCTCCTCCACAGCTGTGCCTGACTTCTTACTGGAAAGCACCAGGTTGAGAACCTCACCAGACTTTTGCAAAACCTTAGGCGGACGTCTTTGCAGTAGCCACCTTTGGACTCCTCCTCCTTGCACTTGCATTTCGGCTTTAGTTTGCGGGTGCTTGGCCTTCAGTGTTTCCTGTGTTTGCCCTCAACCTCTGGTCAAGCTCGTGGCGTATCTGCTCCCGGATCCGCCTCTGCTGTTCCTCTCGCTGCCAGGAATCCTCTTCGCTTAGGCGTTTGATCTTCTAGCTCCAGTGTCCTGGCGCTCCAGCTCCCTCCTCCTCCTCACCCTCCTGGGCCCGGGCCTGCCGCTTTCTTGCCTCCAGATCAAGCTTCACTTTCTTTCTTTTCCCATCAAGTTTTTAGGTCATCTCTGCTGCCTGCTTCTTGCCTTCCCTGACCTAGTCATATGCAGCCTGGCGGCAACATCCGTCACCACCTCCCAGACCTGAGAAAGCTGGTGGAAGAGTTCAGCTGCTCTGGGATTGCCTGGCTTTTGTCCGGGTGGCAGGAAGGGGCCGTCTGCCTACATGTCTTCTTTACCTGTTTGTCCTTCACCTTCAACTCGATGCCTAGCAGCGCGTACAGGTCCATCTGAAAGAGCTCCTCGGTCACTTCCATGGTTCTGATTGATGGATTGGTACTCCTTTTTCTTTCTTTCTTTTTCTTTCTTTCTTTCTTTCTTTCTTTCTTTCTTTCTTTCTTTCTTTCTTTCTTTCTTTCTTTCTTTCTTTCTTTCTTTCCTTTTCTTTTCTTTTTCTTTCATTCTTCCTTCCTTCCTTTCTCTTTCTCTTTCTTTCTTTCTTCTTTCTTTCTTTCTTTTCTTTCATTTCTTCTCTTTGTTTCTTTATTTCTTTCTTTTTCTTTCTTTCTTTTTTTTTTTTTTTTTTTTTTTTTTAAATCGCACTTCATGGTGCGTTGTATCAAACATCCCTGTTAATGTACACGGTGATGTTTATCTCCTAAATAAACCCAGACTGCCACATAATTTTGATTTGGACTTCTCATTCATAAAGTATGGAGATGTACATGTTTCTTACGGATAATTTATGAACAATTTCCTGTGTTCATAAGCAAGGCAAATCATGAAAATGCATTGTAATATTTTAAAACCACATTATTTACTTTCAGTTATGGCTGATTTTAATAGAATACAGAATGAATGTGCATTTTCAGGAAAGAAGCATTCCAATTAAAATATTGCAGATCGGTTCCTGAAATAGAAGATAATGTCTAACTTAATGAAGTTTTTTGAATATCTAATCTTTATCAAGTGTTTGTGAATTTAGAATTTCTATTAATTTCCTGATGATTTCGACATTATACTTATTTAAAATTGGAAAATTTCTCATTTTTCAACAGGAAAAATGAAGAAAAAATACACTTAAGAAAATCATATAAAATATGTATATTTTATTGATACTTTGTAAAATAGAAACCTTACTTAGCATTTTAATATATTTCTCTCATTTTTACAAATAAATTTGACAAGTTGAAAAAAAGTTTCTAAGAATTGGTCTGTAATGGCCGGGCCCAGTGAGTGGCTCAAGCCTGTAATCCCAGCACTTTGGGAGGCTGAGGTGGGCAGATCACCTGATGTCAGGAGTTCAAGACTAGCCTGGTCAACATGGTGAAACCCCATCTCTACTAAAAATACAAAAATTAGCCAGGCATGGTGGCAGGAGCTTGTAATCCCAGCTACTCAAGAGGAAGGAGATGTGCTTGAACCTGGGAGGGGAAAGTTGCAGCAGTGAGCCAAGATCGCACCATTGCAGTCCAGCCTGGAGGACAGAGTGAGACTGCATATATTTAAAAAAAAAAAAAAAGAAAGAAAAAAAGAAAAAAAAAAGAAATTGGTCGGTAATGCATTTATACCTTTTAAAAATCGAGTACAGAATGTTTGGGATCATGTGTATCATTCACATTACATCAGAAGTACTAAAGATTCAAGCAAAAAATGCACTCATTCAGGAAACCTCAATTTATAGATGCTTGAGTTGGGAAATTCCAAGACAATATCATAAGGCTATTAATTATATTTGAGGCTTACAAACTTTAGTTCCTTCTCCGCTCTCATTTTTTTATCAGTACCACAGGAACATACCCAGACTAGTCTACTGGAGGGTAAGAGATGTGAAGTATATCTGAGTTGCTCTAGTCATCCCAGGTGTGCCTAGCCTAGATAAGCAAATAGGCTAGTTAATTCCCAGACTTATAAGTAAGCCTAGCCAAGAACAACGAAGTCACCAACTGACCCAAAGACAGTTGGTGAGATGATTGAAACTGAGCATTGCTTATTTGTATCATACTTTTTCTAGACTTATTTAAATTTTAAGGTATGCTTTTGTGAAACCTTAATAAAAATAATGATTCAGCTTAAATTTAAGATTTTTAGTTAGTTAGTTAGTTGGGGTCTCGTTCTTGTTACCCAGGCTGGAGTGCAATGGCGCGATCTCGCCTCGCTGCAACCTCCGCCTCCTGGGTTCAAGCAATTCTCCTGCCTCAGCCTCCTGAGTAGCTGGAACTACAGGCACACACCACCATGCCCAGCTAATTTTTGTGTTTTTAGTAGAGACGGGGCTTCACCATGTTTTGCAGAACTGCATCTGCTCTGATTAATATGCTTACAAATTATAAATAAATTTAAATATAAAGCAGTTTTTATCACTATTGGGTAATTTAAATTTTTTTCTTTAATATGAACACTTCCATGTAAATTGTAACTGCAGTGTGCACTTGATGATAGCAGCAGGTGCTTACTGATGGGTTTTTAGTCCTCGGCTATTTTTGGAACAAAACCCCAGTGGGGACTTTGTCAGTGTCAATCCCTATTACTAATTGCTGACAAATAATCAATACTCCAGGATCAAGTTTCCTGTTGATAACTTATGGAAAAAAAAAACATATGACAATGTTGACGTTATCTAAATTTTCTTGCAATGTCTATTTCACTTGGATATGAAAAAAAGACGTTGTCTATTTCAGCAAAATACATGTGACTTTGGCAGAGAGTATGCATAATTTTTCTTAAGGTACTTTTTTATATTGTTTAAATATGACTTTTTGAGGTAATGAAAGTGTGTCTGGAAAACACTAGATAAACTCAAGTGTGACACCAAAGTAAAGAAATTCCATTAGCAAAATAGGCTTTTTGTAGAAATTTGTCAAATGGCATCTTCGAGTGTGTGTGTTTATTCATAGCATTCTCTGCTGGAGTTTCTTTATCAAAGGTAGTGGTGCCTAAGGTAGCAATGTGAATGATCAGAATAGAAGCCTCTAGGAGATTAAACATGAGAGGACTTTTTCTACTGCTTCCTGCCCACTTCCTGCCCCACAAGATACCATCTATAATACAGTATAGCCAAGATAGTTAATCACTTTTAAAACACGAACATTTCTTCTTTGGGATGGTATGTTCTTATGAAATCACAGAGGAGGCTTCTGTGTAGACATAGCATTCTTAGAATAAGTGAGATTAATTTTCTTATAAAGGGTGGCCATAAATCATAGATTTTTATTCTCCCAAGAAAATTGTATATTATCTTTTGAACAGTAAAATAAAAGTTGAATTATTTCTCTACTTAGAATATAAAAAGTTGCCATTGACTATCACTTTCACTCAAACAAAAAATATATAAAAAAATACATATTTGTTTTCTAAAAATACATATTTTCAGAGAAAGAGAGGCTTAAATCTATTCATATTAATAAGAAAGGTGCTAGGAGTATATTAACTACAGAAAGTAGACTTTAAGACATCTAGAAAAACAAAGAATAAAATGTATTTAAAAAGAAGCAATCAGATAACATAGCTATCTTACATGTTCATGTTTTTAAAATAATTTTTAATGTATAAAGAAAACAGAGAATTGAAGAGAGACGAACTCAGATCATAATTGACAATGTTAATATCTGTTTCTCAGTAATTTTTTAAACAATTAGACAAAATTGATAATTATAAAGATTTCAACATTATCAATCTACTTGACCTTATTAATATTTATAGAACACTCTATTAACAAATACATATTTATTAGAAATATATGCAACATTACATATATACTAAATAATGAAGCTGATCTCTCTCTCCATATTTATGTATATTAATATGCATATATATAAATATATAATATACATATAAATATACATATAAATATATATATATAAATTAAATTTGTAGTCTATATTTTTGTTACTATGGCTATGTAAGCATTTGTTTTTCACGGCTGAACTACCTATTACCAGAACAACTTTTTTATATATTTTTATTTTATTCTTTCATAAGTTATTAGGATACACGTGGTATTTGGTTACATGGGTACATGAGTTACTTCTTTAGCAGTGATTTTGAGATTTTGGTGGACCCATCACCCCAGCACTATACACTATACCATATTTGTAGTCTTTTATCCCGTGCTCCCCTTTCACTCTTCCCCCCAAGTCCCCAAAGACCATTGTATCATTCTTATGCCTTTGCATCCCTATAGCTTAGTTCTCACGTATCAGTGAGAACATACAACGTTTGGTTTTTCATTCTTGAGTTTCTACACTTAGAATAATAGTCTCCAATCTCATCCAGGTCACCGCAAATGCTGTCAATTCATTCCTTTTTATGGCTGTACAGTATTCCATCATATGTGTGTGTGTGTGTGTGTGTATGTATGTATATACAGTTTATTTATCCACTCGATTACTGATGGGCATTTGGGTTGTTTCCATGATTTTGCAATTGTGAATTTTGCTGTTGTAAACATGTCTGTACAAGTTTCTTTTTTGAATAATGACTTGTTTCTCTGGGTAGATACTGAGGAGTGGGATTGCTGGATCGAATTGCGGTTCCACATTGTTTTCCTTAGTGGTCGTACTAGTTTACATTCCCACCAGCAGTGTAGAAATGTTCCCTGTTCACTGCAGCATGACAGTATCTGCTGTTTATTTTATTTTATTTTATTTTATTTTATTTTGGCCATTCTTGCAGGAGTAAGGTGGCATTGCATTGTGGCTTTGATTTGCATTTCCCTCATCATTAGAGATATTGAGCATTTTTTCATATTTTTGTTGGACATTTGTATATCTTCCTTTAAGAATTGTCTACTCATGTCCTTAGCCCACCTTTTGATGGGATTGGTCTTTTTCTTAATGATTTGTTTGAGTTCATTGTAGATTCTGGATATTAGTCCTTTGTCAGATGTATAGATTGTGAAGATTTTCTTCCACTCTGTGGGTTGTCTGTTTACTCTGCTGACTGTTCATTTTGCCATGCAAAAGCTCTTTAGTTTAAATAGGTCCCAGCTATTTATCTTGATTTTTATTGAATTTGCTTTTGGGTTCTTGGCTATGAAATCCTTTCATATGCCAATTTCTAAAAGGGTTTTTCCAATTTTATCTTCTAGAATTTGTATAGTTTTGCGTCTTGGATTTAAGTCCTTAATTCATCTTGAGCTGATTTTTGGATAAGGTGAAAGATGAGGATACAGTTTCATTCTCCTACATTTGGCTAGCCAATTATAGCAGCATCATTTGTTGAAAAGGGTGTCCTTTCTCCACTGTATATTTTTCTTTGCTTTGTTGAATATCAGTTGACTATAAGTACTTGGATTTATTTCTGCATTCTTTATTCTGTTCCATTGGTCTATGTGCCTATTTTTATACCAGTATCATGCTGTTTTGGTGACTATGGCCTTATAGTATAGTTTGAAATCAGGTTGTGTGATGATTCCAGATTTGTTCTTTTTGCTTAGTCTTGCTTTGGCTATGTGGGCTCTTTTATTATTCCATATGAATTTCAGATTTTTTTTCCCTAATTCTATGAGAAACGTTGGTGATATTCTGATTGGGATTATGCTGAATTTGTAGATTACCTTTGGTAGTATCTTCATTTTCACGATATTGATTCTACCCATTCGTGAGCATGGGAAGTGTTTCCATTTGTTTGTGTTATCTATGATTTATTCCAGCAGTGTTTTGCAGTTTTCCTTGTAGAGGTCTTTTGACGCCTTTGTTAGGTATATTCCTAAGTATTTTATTTCATTTTGTTTGCAGTTATTGTAAAAGGGGTTGAGTTCTTGGTTTGATTTGATATGATTTGATCACTGTTGGTGTACAGAAGAGTTCTGCCCCATTAAAATTGTTATGAAGTTCAGCTAGAGAATTCCTTCTCCCTGTGGGATTTTACCTCCTGCTCCTTTGGCCACCCTCCTGATGGATCCCTGTAGTGCCAAGTAGGAATGTGCTCTCTGGGGACCCGGTGAGCTCCTAGGGCATTTCTGCTGCTTCCCCTATCGCAGTTTTTTACTCAACTCTCTAACTTGACTCAGCTCCCGGTAAAGTCAGAAACGTCTCCCACAAACAGACCTTCAGCCTCTCCAGTGGGAGTGTGTATTCTGGAGAGGTGGGTCTGCCTTTCCCACTTCCACAGTTGGGGCACTTACAGTATTTGGGGTATCTCCTGTGCCCTGCAGGAGCAATCTGCTTTCTTCAGAGGGTCTGTGGGTCCTTACAGGGTTTCTGGCTTGCTGTTGCAATTGAGTTGACCTAAAATTCACAGTGCAAGCCTCTGTATGCTGCTCTGTCGGAAGCGGCAATCTAGTCCTGCCTCCCGTCTACCACGATCCCCCTTTTCTTTTCAATATATATTAAAGGACTGAAATAAAACAGCATATTCTTTGCATAATTCAGCCATCATTAAGACATCAATACATATACAAAAATTTTTAAACAGTGAAAATTCAGCAAAATAATTTAAATACCCTATATGTGAAAGAATAAACCACAAGAGGGATTATAAATTATTAGTTTCATAATAATCAAACCACATCCTACATAAACCTGCAAAATTCAACAAAAGCAGTAATTTAAGTGAAATTAACAGTTTATGCTATAAGAAATTGAAAGGTCTAAAATCAATGATAGAAGATTTTAACTTAAAAAGAGCAAAATAAACCCAAAATAAATAGAACAATGAAAATTTTAAAATAAGGACAAAACAATTGAAACATAAAATTAACAATGAAGGGAAATTTGAAAGCCTAACTTTGGTTATTTAAAATGATCAATAAAATTGGTGAAGCTTTAACAAAACTGATCATGAAAAAGACAGAGGTAAAAATAAATTACCAACACTAGCTATAAAATAGGCATGATACAGTTCATATAAAAATGGTGATGCAAAAAAAAAATCCTTATTACAAAGAAAAACTCAGAATCATATTGATTCCTTGGTAAACTCTACAAAATATTTGAGGAAAAATAATACCAAAATGACACAAATCTTCCAAAACATGGAAGAGGATGAAACAGCAGTTTTATGAGGCCAGCATAACCCCAATACCAAGTGGTTAGCATTTTAAATTATAAAAGAAAAAGCATACAGGCCAATATCTCTTTTGAGTTTAGACACAAATATTGCCAATAAAATATAATCAATTTCTATAGAGCAATATACAGGAAGATAATGTATCATGTTGCTCACGTAGGGTTTTCCTAGTCATAAATATTTTAAAAAGCAAAGTCAATAGTGATAATTCATGATATTAAGATAATTAAAGAGAAAAATCATTATCTCAACAGTTGTAGCAAAAAAAAAAGATTTAAAAATATACATCTATACATCATCCCTTTCTCATTGGAAAACATATATATATATATTTTTTTCCAATGAGAAAACATATATATATATATATATATATATATATATATATATATATATATCTGTAAGCCAATAATACAAGAGATCTTTCCGAATAAGATTTGGGCATTTATGACAGATCTACAAAAAAAAAATTCTAAACAAAATAGGAATATAAATTATCTCCATTTCTATGTATGATTATACCACAGATGCTAGCCTATACAATAAGGAGTAAAAGTTAAGTGATATAGGTTAAAAGTTTAAAAAAATCGGCCGGGCGCGGTGGCTCAAGCCTGTAATCCCAGCACTTTGGGAGGCCGAGGCGGGTGGATCACGAGGTCGAGAGATCGAGACCATCCTGGTCAACAAGGTGAAACCCCGTCTCTACTAAAAATACAAAAAGTTAGCTGGGCATGGTGGTGCGTGCCTGTAATCCCAGCTACTTAGGAGGCTGAGGCAGGAGAATTGCCTGAGCCCAGGAGGCGGAGGTTGCGGTGAGCCGAGATCGCGCCATTGCACTCCAGCCTGGGTAACAAGAGCGAAACTCCGTCTCAAAAAAAAAAAAAAAAAAAAAAAAAAAAAAAAAAAAAAAAAGTTTAAAAAAATCAATAGAAAATCCACAGACTATAGGGTGAAAATATGTAAAAGTCCCCTATTTAAAACATATGATATTATGTGGTGGCTCCTGCCTATAATCTCAGCACTTTGGGAGATCAAGTCAAGCAGATCACCTGACATCAGGAGTTCGAGACGAGCCTGACCAACATGGAGAAACCCTGTCTCTACTAAAAATACAAAATTAGCTGGTTGTGGTGGCATAGGCCTGTAATCCCAGCTACTTGGGAGGCTGAGGCAGGAAAATCACTTGAACTGGGAACGCAGAAGTTGTGGTGAGCCAAAATCATGTGATTTGCACTCCAGCCATGGCAATAAGAGTGAAACTCCATCTCAAAAAAAAAAAGAAAGAAAGAAAGAAAGAAAAAGAAAATCTTATGGATCAACAACAACAAAATACAAGCAATAATAATGTATTTATCAAAGTGGCTGTATACAGGTTATTATACAGAAACAATAAATTGTCTAGCAATAAATCAATATAAATAAAGCAATATACATTACCTGACAATAAATATAATGACAAATTTCTAAGATCTTTTCACAAAAACTACAAAATAATACTGATGAAGATTCAAGAGCTAAATAATTAGAGCCAAATAATATATATACCATTGTTATTGAGACTAGAATACTTAGTATTGTTAGAATATTTATTCTCACCAGCTTCATCTTTTTTGTGGAAATTGGTATGCTGATTCTAAAACTACATGAAAATGTAATATATATAGATTAGCCAAAATAACCTGGCAAAAGAGAAACCACATACTGGACTTTTACTATCTGACTTCAAGAATAGAAGCTTTGTTACTATAGTTAATATTGGTATACAGATTTAAAAAGGAGGGAACAAAAACAGAATCCAAAGAAATGTATGCATTTATAATCAATTGAAAGTTGACCTAGTTGATGTGAAGGAGCAGATATATCTTTTCAATAAATGACTCTGGAATAACTGGATATATTAGTCAAAAGCCTTATTAAGAACTTTTTTATTATTTTTATATAAACTCTTACCTCACAGCTCAAGAAAATCAATTTAAGATGAATCTTAGACCTAAATATAAGCACTACCCATAAAACTTCTAGAAGAAAGATTATCATTATGGGTGAGGTTGAGTAGAAATGCATTAGAAAAAAAGAAAAATGGCTTTTTAAAAATGATAATTTGACTTCACATAAAATAAACATTTTTTCTCATCTAAATAGAAAACCAATAGAAAAGCCACAGACTACAGGAGAAAAAAACACTTAAAAAGCATATATAGGACAATTCACTAATATAAAGAATACATTAAAACTTGCAGAAGTCAATATTATAAATATAAATAAGCCAATTGAAATTGGCACAAACAAAAATGTGACTTTATGTATGAATAAATTTTTGAAAGTACATGAAAATTCATGGCATGAACTAGAATTGAGAAAATGCAAATTAAAACATTATTGATATAGCATTCTTTTCCCACTGGAATGAATACAGGCAAACTGAAAAATAGTGAAAAAGATGTGGAGTCACAGGGAGTTTCATACATTGTTGGTTAAAATAGAAAGTGCATAACCACCTTGCAGGACTGTTAGAGAGTTTCTTGAATAGATAAATATTTCACTACTAAGAATCTACCTGAAATAATAAAAATATATGAACTCAGAAAGACATGCAATAATGTTCATGGCAGCTTTATTTATAATAATGTAAACAAGCCAACTGTCTCTTAAGAGGAGAATGAATACACACACTGTTACATTCATACAATTAAAGATTCAAAAATAAAGAGGAGCGTGCCTGTAGTCCCAGCTACTCAGGAGGCTGAGGCAGGAGAATTGCCTGAACCCAGGAGGCGGAGGTTGCGGTGAGCCGAGATCGCGCCATTGCACTCCAGCCTGGATAACAAGAGTGAAACTCTGTCTCAAATAAATAAATAAATAAATAATAAATAATAAATAAAAAATAAAGAGGAAGTAATTACTGACAGACCTAGTGACATGAATGGATTTTAAAAGCTTATGAACAAGAAGAGCCATACACACTTACAAAATGCATTGTACTAGTTCATGTATAAGGCTTTTAAGAATGATCAGGCAAAAGTGATCTATGATGAGAGTGTCAAACCACAAACAAGCACAAATCTAATAGGATTTTTTTTAAAGCACAGTATTTGTGAAGTCTTTAAGCTTATATGAGAGTACAAAGATTTCTTAGTTTTCTGACAAGATTCATTTTTATGGACAATTGACAAATACTTTCAGATAACGAAGAGGGCTTTTGCTGACAGGGTTCTGAAATCCAGTCTTTGTGCTCATTGTTTTGCTGCATATTTTAAAGTTTTACAGTGAGATATATGAAATAGTAATCTAAATATTCTCTCCATCTATTCTCTACAGTGATGCCACAGACAGGATCATATACCACATCCAAGGGGTGTTGGGTTAGCTAAAAACAGATGTATTTCAACACTGTTATCTATTTGAGAAAATGTCCATTGCTGTACAGGAGGAATATAATGCTTTTATAAAGTTAACTAGTTGAAAAATTTGTAATCTCATTTCAAGGTGACCATTCATTACGTTCCTCCAAAGCTTTAAGGAATGCTAGATATAAACCTCAGCTGTGACTAACACCGAACACAGAATTCCATGACATCTGTTCTAGCTCTTCCTCTGTTTGAACAATGTTTAGTTGCTGAATTCATGAAAAAATGTTATCTTCAAATGAAGCAATGACTTTGTATTTCACTATCTCTTTCATTTTTATTAAGGAAGTGCATAGTGGCAGCTTTTTAAAAATATGTATACATTAAGTTCTGGGATACTTGTGCAGAATGTGTAGGTCTGTTACATTGGTATATACATGCTGTGGTGGTTTGCTGCACTTATCAACCCATCATCTACATTAGGTACTGCTCCTAATGCTCTCCCTCTACTTGCCCCTAGTCCCCAGACACACCCCAGTATGTAATGTTTCCCTCGCTGTGCTCATATGTTCTCATTGTTCAAATCCCACTTACGAGTGAGAAAATGCAGTGTTTTGTTTTCTGTTCCTATGTTAGTTTGCTGAGAATGATAGATTCCAGCTTCATCCACGTCCCGGCAAAGGAGATGAACTCTTTCATTTTTATGGCTACATAGTGTTCCATGGTGCATATGTGCCGCATTTTCTTCATCCAGTCTAACATTGATGAGCTTTTGAGTTGGTTCCAAGTCTTTGCTATTGTGAATAGTGCTGTAGTAAACATTCATGTACATGTTTCTTTATAGTGGAATGATTTATAATCCTTTAGGTAGATACCCAGTAATGGCATTTCTAGATTAAATGATATTTCTAGTTCTAGATCCTTTAGGAATCACCACCCTGTCTTCCATAATGGTTGAACTAATTTAAAATCCCACCAACAGTTTAAAAGCATTCCTGTTTCTACACATCCTTTCCGGCATCTGTTGTTTCTGACTTTTTAATGATCACCATTCTAACTGGCAAGGGGTGGTATCTCCATGTGGTTTTGATTGGCATTTTTCTAATGATCAGTGATGATAAGCTTTTTGTCATATGTTCGTTGGCTGCATAAATGTCTTGTTTTGAAGAGTATCTGTTCATATCCTTTGCTCACTTTTTGATGGGGTTGTTTTTGCTTTTTTTTCTCTTGTAAATTTGTTTATATTCCTGTAGATTCTGGATATTAGCTCTTTGTCAGATGGATAGACTGCAGAAAGTATTCCTTAGAAGGAAAACTAACAGACAGAAAGCAGTATCATCAACATCAATAAAAAGGACAACCACGCAAAAACTCCATCCAAAGACCAAAGGGTAGATAAATCCATGAAGATGAGGAAAAACTGGGGCAAAAAGGCTGAAAATTCCAAAAACCAGAATGCCTCTTCTCCAAAGTATCCAACTCCTTGCCAACAAGGCAACAAAACTGAATGGAGAATGAGTTTGACAAATTGACAGAAATAGTCTTCAGAAGGCGGGAAATAACAGACTCCTCTGAGCTAAAGGAGCATGTTCTAACACAGTGCAAGGAACCTAAGAACCTTGATCAGAGGTTAGAGGAATTGCTAACTAAAATAATCAGTTTCGAGAAGAACACAAATGACCTGATGGAGCTGAAAAACACAGCAGAAGAACTTTGTAAAACATGCACAAGTATCGAATAGCCAAATCAATCAATTGGAAGAAAGGATATCAGAGGTTTAAGATCAACTTAATGAAATAAAGTGTGAAGACAAGACTAGAGAAAAAAAGAATGAAAAGGAACAAGTAAAACCTCCAAGAAATATAGGACTATGTGAAATGATCAAACCTACATTGGACTGGTGTACCTGAAAGTGACTAGGACAGTGGAACTAAGTTGGAAAATATTCTTCAGGATGTTATGCAGGAGAGCTTCCCCAACCTAGCAAGAGAGACGATCATTCAAATTCAGGAAATACAAAGAACACCACAAAGATACTCCTTGAGAAGTGCAACCCCAAGACACATAATCACCAGATGTACCAAGGTTGAAATGAAGCAAAAATTTTAAGGGCAGCCAGAAAGAAAAGTCAGGTTACCCACAAAGGGAAGCCCATCAGACTAACAGATCTCTTGGCAGAAACCCTACAAGACACAAGAGAGTGGGAGTTGATATTCAACGTTCTTAAAGAAATAAATTTTCAACCCAGAATTTCATATTCAGTCAAACTAAGCTTCATAACTGAAGGAGGAATAAAATCCTTTATAGACAAGCAAATTCTGAGGAATTTTGTCACCTCCAGGCCTGCCTTACAGGAGTTTCTGAAAAAAAGCACTAAATATGGAAAGAAAAAACCAGTACTAGACACTGAAAAAACAAAACAGAATGTAAAGACCATTGACACTATGAAGAAACTACATCAACTAATGGGAAAAATAGCCAGATAGCATCATAATGACAGAATCAAATTCACACATAAAATTATTAACCCTAAATGTAAATGGGATAAATACCCCAATTAAAAGACACATACCGGCAAATTGGATCAAGAGTCAAGACCCATTGGTATTCAGGAGACCCACCTCATGTGCAAAGTCACAAATAGGCTCAAAATAAAGGGATGGAGGAAGACATACCAAACAAGTGGAAAAAAAAAATAAAAAGCAGGGGCTGCAATCCTAGTCTCTGATAAAACAGACTTCAAACAAACAAAGAGCAAAAAAGCCAAAGAAGGGCATTACATACTGGCAAAAGGATAAATGCAAAAGAAGAGCTAACTATCCTAAATATATATGCACCCAACACAAGAGCACCCAGATTCATAAAGCAAGTTCTCAGAGACCTACAAAGAGACTTAGGCTCCCACACAATAATAGTGGGAGACTTTAATACTGCACTGTCAATATTAGATAGATCAATGAGACAGAAAATTAACAAGGATTTGCAGGACTTTAACTCAGCTCTGAACCAAGTGAATCTAATAGACAACTATAGAATTCTCCACTCCAAATCAACAGAATATATATTCTTTTTGGCACCACACAGCACTTTACCATCTCTTTTAAACTAGACTATATGTATTTCATTTATGTGTATTTAGAAAATAAATAATATTAATTGATAGGTAACTAGTAGTGTTTTTAGAGCAATAAAAGTAAAAATCTTACAAATTACACCTCATTAGCTTAGTGGCTGTAATTACATGCTGGGCAGTCAACTGCATAAACTGAAATGTGTTTATGATATGATATACTATCATATCTCAGCATAGGATAGTATCTCACATTTTGGAATGGCTGAATTTTCAGCATGCCTGCTAATATTTGGCATTTTCTGTGATTTCTTTGCACGTGTTGCAATACAGCTTAAATTTTTAACTTAGAGTGGCAGAAAAGAATTTTTATATAAGAGTGTTATTGCAGACAAAATTCCTGAAATTCATGTTTTTTAAAAACGTGTGCTTTTTTAGTTCTAATATTTCAATGTCAATGTATAATTTAATATCTATATTGTTAAAGTGTATCAGCATTACTGAATTAAAAATCATTTTTGTCTATTTATTCTCAATAAGAACATCTATGGTGATTTAGAAAAGACAATGTTCTAATTATTTATAAAATTAATTTGAAACAAAAGGCATAGAGAAACATATAGAATGCATTGTTAGGAAGCTTATCTCTAACCTAGACTTTCAAGGATGTTCATACAATAGTCTGATATTTGAAAATGGGAAGTCTTTTCTTTTGTAAATAATTTTAAAATTTTTGTGGGTATGTAGTAAGTGTTTGTATTAAGTCTTTTTGATACAAAGAGACAAAAAGCATAAAAAGGTTTAATAAAGTATGGAATACATCAACCTCAGGCCAACCTACTCTGAATGTTGTTTTTTAAATAAACATAATGGTAATTCCATTAACATGGAAGGTAGGTACTTGGTCACAAGAAATACTATGCTACCCACACAGTATTAAATTTGATGCAATAAAAATAATAAAAAGAATTCTTTCATGGAGACAGAAAATACATAAATAAGCTTTAAAAAGTTCAAATTTGAAGAAAATATAATTGAAGAATAAATTGTAGAATTCTGCACGATTCCCAAAGCTATGGAAGCCTGCAATTTAAAACCAAGACAAGAAAATAATCACAGTTATTTATTTTGTCTAGTTATATTGAATAACTTTCATTCAACTGCAGATTCTTCCCTCACAACCTGCAGCATCTATACTCTGCAGCTGTTTTAATGGGTGCTTCATGGATTTTCATAAATATATTCAGCCAATTAACACACACCATGTAAATTATCTTTCCATTTTATTCTACGTCTGTTCTTTCCCAATGGCATTATTTGCTATGATATCCCTCAGCAAATGATGATTTTCCACCAGGGGTACGAAGTGATCCTGAGTTGTGTGGAATCATTAAGGCACTGAGACTACCTTCAGTTTCATTCATTAGTATGTAGAGTATCTCCCTTATCCCTAGACACCTGTATATGACACAATCATGGACACCAAAAGAGGAGGGCTACTGACCCACTAGTGCAGAGATACTGTAAACGAGAACAGTAGCTTCTATTGCTCTCTTTTACCCTTGATCTCACTCTTCCATTGCATCTTCTTTTTAATCACTAATTGAGAACTGAGCAGTGCAGGGCTTGGATGCTAACCTCAGGCTGTCTTCTCAGTCTTTTGTAATCCTATAGCCTACATTTTTGTCACCAAAATCTTATTGGTTTTGTTTTCTCTATATTAAGAGAAAGTATTAAACCTTCTCTTAATAAATTACTTTTTCCAAAATTATATTTTGCTTTACCTATGTTGTGGAAATATTTATATTTGAAAAGCTGTGATGAATCAAATAATCAATTACTTATTGTGTCTTCATATGTTTATCACTGTGTAGTCTATTTTGAAAATGTAAGAGAAGCGCAACGTCCCCGTTCACAAATAGCTTATAATGCATATTGAGAAAGAAGTGGAAAATAGGAATAACTATTAAAATCACATAGGATTCAAGGTCTTCATTTTATAGTACAATTAGTTAGTCACTAAAAATGAGATGTAAATTATCAGTTATAAACCATAACTTTAATAATATTGAAACTATTATGCATGAGAAACAAATTTTAAATAATAATTTAAAAAACATTACAAATAAAAATATAAAGATTGAAAGTATGAAAGATGGTTTTGCAGAAGAAATAGAATTTAATTTTAATATGGTGGCTTAATAGAATATAGATTGTTTCTATTTAGAGATAGAAGAAGCATATAATAATTCAGAAACTTCCAAGAATGTATATCTCATGCAAAGAATTCAGTAAGAATCTCTAGTATTGACAAAAAATAAAAAACAGAAGCACTGATTATTAGTCAATCAATACATTTTAGGGGAAAAAAAGACACATGATAGTCTTTCTTCAGGAGGATAAAGACAATAATATTTGCCAACCTCTTTGAAGAAACAGGACAATTAACCATGGTTGCCTTGAGAAAACAGCTAATGATTTCCCTAAGTGCCCTTGTGTGAAATGAAGACTTTAATATGACATGACAAGATTCCAAAGAAGTACTAACATATTATACTAGGACAAGTTTGGTATGGTTCTAGACCACACTCTTAGAAAGCTGAAGTTAGAATGTCGTAATCTGTTCACAGAGATATAGCAGGAGTGGTTTTTACTTTGAGTGGGCATCGAGGGTCCAGCTTTAATAGCATATTATTTATTTTCTATTAGTTATTTTGTATATTTCATATACAGTTAATATACTAGAGTAAAGAAAGATTCATTTTTGAAAAACTTAATTTAAAAATACACTCTTATTTGAATGGCTTTCTCTCTTTAAATATATTTTAAATGGTAAAATTCTCTTTCTGTGAATATAAAATTATGAAAGTAAGTTCTAAATAGAGACTAAAATTTTTATATGTTTTTAAAGTTATGCTATTAGTAGGTATGATTAAAAGTCATAAGATCTAAGGATTATGTAGTCATAAATATACATAATTGTACATCTTATAGCTTTAATTTCTTATGTTAAAATTTAAAATAATAAGTTACTTTTAAATTTTATGTAACTCAGATTAGTACAAAACCAAGTGATTATATTTTGATAAAACTAATTTGTTATATGTTAAATTACTAATATTTTCTAAACTTTAACTTTATTATATGTATCAAACTGACTAATATCTTATTTTAAAGTTCTGAAGTTAAATAAAATAAATCAGAGTGTAGTACATTCTAAAATTTTGATCTGAATGCCTAAATTTCCCAGTATTGAACTAGCTCTTCATAACTTTCTAAGTAATAGCATTTTGCTTTATCTCATAATTCATTTGTACTGGTTTGTTGTATTTTATATATTGTGATTTGTAGAGATGATGTATTAATCAAAAATAAACACAAACTATTATATTATTTTTAGATATTAAAGTAATCTTTGTGTTTTATATTAATTTTGTGAATGTTTTTAAATAGCTCAATTGGTTCTGGAAATTAATCTGTGATGGCCAAACATTGGTAGTTGCAATAAATTTAGTCTTGTGTTGTAGGCTAAAACATGACATTCTAAAATTTATCTACATCAATTTCCTGGAAACTTATTTGGGGAAAAAAAAAGGTTTTTGTAAATGTTATTACAATAACAATCTTGAAATGTGGAGATAATTCTAGATTATATGGTTGTCTCTAAACATAGTGACAAATGTTCTTGTAGGTAAAAGACAGAGGAGGATTTGAAAGAAGCAGAATGCGTAAGATACAGAAAGAAGGAGGAGGCAACATGACCCGGGAGTCAGAGATCAGGGTGTTGTGGCTATAAACCAAGAAGCCAGGAACCACATACAAACTAGAAGACGCAGAGGCTGAATATCCTTCTGGAACCTCTGCAGGAAGTACAACACAGCTGATACCTTAATTTCAGAAATCTGGCTTCCAATACTGTGAGAATATATTTACACGGTTTTAAGTCACCAAGCTCATGGTAATTTATGGAAACCATAAGAAACAAAAACATTAAAACATTAAAATTGATTATTTTCAAGTAACCTAAGAATCTATTGTTTCACTTCTTTCAAAAATTATTGCTATAGTACTTCAGGGAACAAAATCCACATCAGAAATTTATATATACCAAAATGGATAACTTCCAGCAGTAAGAAAATACTCTATTTCCCAGTAAATGTTAAAACTTTTATTCTTTCAAGCAGAGCTTCTCAATCTTGACATTATGAACCTTTTCAGCAGAGAAGATAATTCTCCACTGTTGGATGTCTCATGCACTGTAAGCTTTTTAGCACCATCTTTGGCCTCCACCAATCGGACGCCAGTAGCAGTTTTCACTTTCTAGAGTCAAAAATTTCTCCAGCTGCTGTCGAACATCCACTGGTGTGCAAATTCTCCCCCTATTAAAAAGAACTATGAAAACATTTCTGAAAGTGTACCTAGTATTTGGGACAAATTTCTCAGTAACTTTATATTTTGAATATGTTATTATCCAAAAAGAGACCGACATCATCTAATGAATGTCCTTTTCTTTTAATGTGACCCCAATATGCCTAATTTTGAGAGGTGGAGTCAATGATTCATCTTGTGTGTATGGGTGGATTTGTGACTATGGTAGAAGTGAAACTGTGTGACTTTCAAAGCTATATTTTAAGAGGCAATAGATCTTTCTCTTAATTCTCTTGAAATGCTTGGCCTTGGAACCCAGCCATCATCCACTGAGGAAGCGCAGGCAGCCTAGAGAGAGGCATGTGGAGAGGAAGCAAAACCCCCAGCTTCCAGTCCCAGCAGAGGCGCCTTGTGACCTTCGCCCCTATTTGACAACCATATGATTGAGCCATCTCAAAAGTCAATGTTCTGGCCCTCAGTTGAATGACAGCAGCTGATGCTACCCTGCGTCAGGGATGTGCTGTCTCTACCAAGCTCTTTCCAAGTGCATTTTATTGTGAGCAAAATAACTCATTTTTATGAGCTTAAACTGCTGAATTTTGAGATTCATTGTTATGTAGTGATAGATCACAAGATCATGATCCCAGTATGCAAAAATACTCAATTAAAAGAGAGGAGCTTTTGAGGAAGACTTCTCAAATATTCAATTCGATTTTTCCCCTTTCTTCCCAGTTTTCTTGCTCCTTCCCTTTCTCCTTTCCTTCCTCCCTTTCTTTTTTCCTTTGCTGCTTTCTTTCTTTTTCTTTCAAGCTTTACAAGTTCATCTTATGCATTGTTGAATGCTGATTACATTTACGTATATATTTACAAGTGGCTTTTAATGTAGATGACAGTGTTTGCTTTTATGCAATTATAATAACGCTGTTCAACCAGCTGTAACGCATCTCACTTAATGGAATACTCTGTGCATCACAGTCCTCCTAACATCTTCCTCCCATGCTTCAAAACACAAAACAAGCAGAGTCCTTTCTGGGACATCCAATCATAGTGGATAACTCTAACTTTTGTACTGCTGAAACATAAATATTACATTAATATGTTGCTTATGTTCTCTTTGTGTTGTACATAGATATAGAACTTGAGAGTGGAGACTTTACTGCATTCTGTCTTTGCATTCTGGGCTCTACACAATGTCAGATCTGTAATAAACATTGAATAATTGAGCCTGTGATTTTCCAAGTTGAACATTTGAGAATTGTTCATAAAAATTGTGTGTTGGCATGAATGTGAATGAGTAAAATAATGACTTAATGTAAGTTAAAGTCATATAATTGGAAAGGTTATGATTACCAAGGTCGTAGGAAAATAGAATGAATGAATGACAAACTACAGAGTCTACCCAGTAAGAAGTTTTGTGTTTCCAGATCATTACTCCTGTGATGAATAGCAAGGATAAACATAAAACTGCAATTATGCTTGAAATGAAATCATGTTTGTATATTAAACTACATAGTATCAATTAAAGCAAATGTTGCTGTTCAAAATACAGTGAAAATTTTCAGACAGTGAATTTAGAAAATACTAGATGTAAATGAATCCAGGTGCTGAAATAAATACTATGAATTAACAAAACCTAGAGAAATAAGATTATAGGGAAATGTCTGTATCTAAAAAAATACATGTCTATGCACTTATTTACTTCTGATTATATATGGTTTGAGTCTAAAATCTAAGAACAAGTTTTTTCCTGGAGTGTGTATGAAAGATACAAAAATCCAATCATTCAGTGATCAATATAATATGTATGTTTATGATTATCTCAAGACTTGGACTTGAAATATTGTGCTTTTTTAAAGTTTCTTGATTTCTTTCTTTCTGGCTTCTTAATTTTCGATAATCAAATACTTAAGACTTTTAGAAATACTATCATACGCTGAGACTTAATAAAATTACAAGTGAAAAAATAAACAAAAAGTTTAATTAAACATTTAAATTTTGCCTCTAGGAAAACAAGTGATCTTTGAAAAACGTCAAATTAAGTTATTAGGTTGATTTATTATGTTACAATGATGTAAATGGCCTCTTACAACACATAATTTCCAGGGTAAAACAAAAATATATAATGTATAAATTTTATCACATTAAATTTCACATTTTCATAAAGAATTTGTTGCATGATTTTAATTCATCATTTATAACAATATATAAATATTATTTTTATAAGCAAATTACGGAGTTGAACAATGCCAAATTGTTTCCCCCTTGTGATAATGCCCATTAATTAATTTTAAGTTATTGAATAGCTGGCTGATTTAAAGCATATGCCTTTAAAACATGCTTCTTAAATTTACCCCCCCCCAAAATAGCATTTGTTACATGCTTGTGCTATTACAATTTCTTTGTTTGATAAACTGTATCCTATTCAGAAGACCTCATGCTTAACATAGTATTGAGTATGTATCTTGTTGATTTTCAAAGGCTTTATTGAATACTTATGAATAGCTCTAATGCTATTCATAAGTAAGCTGAAAGAAAATACTACTACTCAATATCACACAGCATTTTTCAGATTCACAAGAGTATGTAGATTTAAGTAATTATTACTCTTAATAATCATAAAAACACTCTTTTCTCTTTCTAGATGGACAAATAATCTTAGACCAAAAATTGGAGAAATAACATAAATCACTTAGTGTCTTTTTGTTTATTACTACTTCCTTAAAACCTCTCGTTATCTACTCTTACTTTAACGGGACTTTAACAAGAAATCAACCACATACCTAATTACTTGAATAATGAAACGAAATATTTGAATCTTTGAAGTATAAGCTTTTTATTGCTCTTTCTTACCACCATTTTCATCTTTTTAAAAGAAAAGCATCAACGTAAATATATTATTATAAGAAAGGTGTCAACTTAAATATATTATTATAATAGTAGTGAATTGATCAAATTAATTATAACATAGAATGGTGAAAAAAATTATGTTCTAATTTTGTTGTTTTGTTAGGTACTTTAGAGATCTGAAGATATACCCTCACCCTACAACCTACCATTTGTTTAAGGATTTTTATTTTCTTTTTTAGTTTCTGGTTTAGGAAATAAGAGAGAAATAACTAGTTGCAATTACTGTTATTACTCAAATATACTGCATCTACCTCCATATGTACATTATGCATTTGTTTCAATGGAATTCAAACATCATTTTTCTCTAGATGATGTAATGTGCAATGCTTGCAATTCTGTTTTAAATGTTTCTTAAGCTTTCTGTTCAATGTTACTTTAAATGCTGTCTGTGTATTAAAGGCTTTTCTAATGAAATATTAAAATTATGATTGGTTGTTAACACTTTCAATCTAATCTACTCCAGGAGAAATTGACTGAAAGGAATAGAACTCCTCTCTGCTTTGAAGTAGATACTTAGTGTGGGAGAAACAGTGTGTGTCTATACTGAACAAATTACATACTTCATTACAAAAATGGAAATTCGTATCTGAAACTTGTATGAAAAATGCAACCAAAAAATCACAGTATCATAATAATATTGTATAATGTAATTTTGGATAGAGAATAGTCAGGATTCAATTGCCTCTTTTAGACTGGTCTATATGTCTCATGGTGTTTTGAAACTTAAGCCTTATTTCTTATTAAAAAGGTAATACTAAACTAGCATTACAAGGGAATTCATTCCTGATACTCAAAAGTCCCTAAGATGTTTGCTCAAAAAAAATAAGTCCTGTCTGCCATCTGCAATCCACATAACAACATGAAAAGCTCAAAAATTAACTGGAGAGCTGACCCAGCCTTCTCCAGACTGCCGATTGATCCTATAATCTGCCATGTCTTTAGATTCTAAGCAGCTTGTTATGCTTCTCTGAAACATCTTTTCAGCTATGATACAATGAATAAGATTAAAGCCTGGTCACTTTAACTGCCAGTATATAGAAGTCACTAACTAAAATGGTTTTTAAACACTAGGTACTTGCTTTGAAGTACCAGGAACAAGGGGTAGGAATCATCATATGTTAGTAAGTTAAAATTTTGCCACTGAATATCAACACTTTTTTACTGGGTGTTACTATTGTATATCCTAATATTTTGTATAAGAATGAAAGTAGGAGTGTTTACAAAAGGAATTAATACATTTTAGGCAAGTGCACATAAGAGAAACTTCTTTTAATTAGTTCTCAAAATATATTTTCTTTGGTTCTGAGGGCTTTTCATCTCAATATATCAATCTATGTGTCTTTTTATATGGTTGACTATAAAAAGTATATAAAATTGGTTTAATTTTTCTGTTTTGTGACTTCTTTAGTTTGTTTCTTTGAATCAATAACTTACATATTCTACGATTCATCACTATACCTCAATGGGGAAAACACTAAACTCGACAAGAAGAAAACACAAGATTTCAATAATCAAAAAAGATGTATTTCTGTATGTGTGTGTGTTTATATACGTATGTGTGCACCTAGAGAGAGAGAAAATATATATATGTGAGTGGAGGGACAAGTGGGTATGTATGTGTTTGTTTATAGCACTTATTCTAGAGCTCCTTCTTTTAGACTAAGGAAATCCCTAGGTGATTCATTTACGATAGGACAGAAGTTCATATATATATATATATATATATATATATATATATATATATATATGCTGGAACTAGTATTCTTTAGTACAACTTTATATTTCCAAATAATTTGTGACTTAATCACAATTTGAGAACAAAAGAAAGTATTTTACTAGGCACTTTTATCACATAAAATGAATTTGGATCATTTGTCATTTAAATAAAAAATAAGGAATATTTTAACAGGAAAAAATGTTACCTATGTTTCCAGTGATAACAAACAAGAACAGGAGATATTAGCAAATAATAATCACATATAGAGGCAGGGGGCAGCGGTTCATGCCTGTAATCCAGTACTTTGGGAAGCTGAGGTGGGCAGATCACTGGAGCCCAACCTAGGCAACACAGCAGGATCCCATCTCTCCAAAAAATAAATAAATAAATAAATAAATTTAAAAGTTAACCTTGGGTAGTGGTGCATTTCTGTAGTCTCAGCTATATAGGAGACTGAGGCAGAAGAATTGCCTGTTCCAGAGGTAGAAGCTGCGGTGAACAATAATAGTGCCACTGCACTCACCCGTGATTGACAGAGCAAGAGCCTCTCTCAAAAAAAAAAAAATGCATATGGTGATTTTTATTTTCTGAAGGTGTAAAAGAGTAAGGTCAAAACCAAAAGAAGAAGAAGAAGAAGAAGATGATGATGATGATGATGATGATGATGGTAAGAGTGGGCTGGGTACAATGGCTGACACTTACAATCTTAACAACACAGGAGTCCCAACCAGGAGGTTGGCTTCAGGCCAGGAGTTCAAGACTAGACTGTGCAACAGAGTGTAGACTATCTCAAAAAATAAAAAATATGTGTTTGAATTGTATGGTACAGACTTGATTTTAAAGGTGGTATAATAGTATATGTTGAGATTATTTTCAGGCATACAAATAGTTCTTTAGCCTAAAACAAATAATTATGAGAAGAAATATTTTGTATATTATTTCCCAACTTTAAAGGTATAGTCATTAATATCACTTTTTCAAAGTTTTTTTTTTTTAATAAAAACAGTGTTACTTAGATGTTCAGTATAGTTTTCATAGATAATAAAAGGCAAATGCTGGAAAGGAATAGATTTTAGTGCTCTAGTAGTGGAGTAATAAAACATCAATCTTAGTGCATATTTTCATTTTATATTTTAAAGACATTCATCTATGTTATGAGTTCTTAAATGGCCAATCATTTTTATGTGTAATGTCACAATATTTTTCATCCAGGAAATATATATGACTTTCCTTGGCTATTTAAATACCTTTCAAGCAGTTCATAAAAGTACTTCAAGAAAAATTATAATTTTATTTTGATATGTATTAGGTTGTCATTCATTGTTCCAGGAAAGGAGTTATGCTCACTCTCGCTCTATAAAATATATAGACATTCATCTTAGCTTATAAAAGCAATAAGAATAGAAAGATCTCCAAGTTTACCAAACTCTACATAAGCAAAAAGTACTTATCTAAAAATTGTCTGCAAATAACTAAACAATATTCATAAAGAAAATCATATTGACTAATCTGCTATTTAGTCCGTGTTACTACAGATGTCTATTTTTTATTTATTTTTTTTTAGTTTTTAGTTTTTTGTTATACATTAAGTTCTGGAGTACGTGTGCAGATTGTGCAGGATTGTAACATAGGTATACACGTGTCATGGTGGTTAGCTACATCCCTTCCCCCGCCATCTATATTAGGTATTTCTCCCAATGTTATCCCTCCCCTTTCCTCCCACCCTCTGCTATCCCTCCCCTAGCTCTCTCATCCCCCAACAGGCCCTGGTGTATGATGTTCCCCTCCCTGTGTCCATGTGGTCTCATTGTTCAACACCCACTTCTGAGTGAGAACATACAGTGTTTGGTTTTCTGTTCTTGTGTCAGTTTGCTGAGAATGATGGTTTCCAGCTTCATTCATGTCCCTGCAAAGGACATGAACTCATCCTTTTTATGGCTGCATAGTATTCTATGGTGTATATGTGCCACATTTTCTTTATCCAGTTTAGCATTGATGGGCATTTGGGTTGGTTCCAAGTTTTTGCTATTGTAAACAGTTCTGCAATGAACACACGTGTGTATGTGTTAGGATGATTTATAATCCTTTGGGTATATATCCGGTAATGGGATTGCTGGGTCAAATGGCATTTCTATTTCTAGATCCTTAAGGATTTTTATTTATTTTCAATTATTATTATTTTGCATAAACAGAAATTCTAATGTTGCAATAGAAACATTTCAAATAACACTTAAGCTCTGCCCTTGGAGGAAGTGCAGGAATACATAAACCCAGCACCACAGCTGGAGGAGGGTAAGAACCCCATCTCTGGGACCTTGGTTCCCAGAGCCAGCAGGTCTAGGATTTGACTTAATCAGAATGTATGAGAATTCCCCTCTACCACACCCCATCACAATGCTAAGGAACTCCAATAAAACTAAGCATAAAATGTGTTCGTAAGGGCCATTTCATATGCATACGCTTTCAATCCCTGCTTGCCAGCATAAGAATAAATTTGGGTCTGGAACACTTGCTTACCAAAAGATAAAAGAGCCTGCACAGCCTGTGTTAAACTTATCATATTTTGTGAATATATCTTTCCCAATACAGACTCAATGAATATTACTTTGACACTCATGACTAAATGTGTATGTCAGTGGCCCTCAGGTATGCTCCCAACTTTTAGTATTTCAGACTCCCTGGGGGAGGGGATAAATGGGAAAAGGAGTCATTCCATTGTGGCAAAAGACAGGTATGCATAGGCCAGTTGCTGATCTTTCTCGGTCTCTTCACTATGTGAAGCATTGTTCAATCTATTGCTTGAATGCCTTATATTGTCCTTGGTGACTTTAATACCAAGATGCTAGTATAGTACAGTGACCTTAGTACCAAGATAGCAGGCAGAAGTGTTTTGAATTCTATTTCTCATAGTTGGCTTAGTAATAATTATTGCAAATCCTTCATTTAGTTGGGGTCCTCCTCTGGCATTGGTAATCAATGCATGCTGTTTGGAGCCAAAGAATAAAGTAAGGATGTCCATAAGAGTTAGATTCTCAGTATCTATATTTGTATTTGCATCTAATGTATTTACTTTGATTTCTATGCTCCTACTCTCTTAAACAACGTGTTTGGTTTTCCACAACAACAACAAAAAATATGTGCCACAAAAGACACAGTTTGTGTCTGGGAAACAAACACAGTCAGAAGATGTAAACTAATCTCACATTCATTATAGATATTGGTGTTTTCAAGCAGAGAATTTTAATAAATATCACTAAAATGTTAAAGGCTTTCAGGGAACAGTTGTTAGACAGTTGCAAAATAATATAGGTAATTTAAGTGGAGGGATAAAAATATAGTTAAGAATCAGAAGAGAATATTAGAAATTAAAAATGCAGAAAAATAAATAAAAAATGTCCTCAATGGGCTGTCATTAGACTCAACATTGGTGAGCAAAGAATCAGTGAATTAGGTTGGCTGCAGTGGCTCATGCCTGTATTCCCAGTAATTTGAGAGGCTGAGGCAGGTGGATCATGAGGTCAGGAGATCAAGACCAATCTGGTCAACATGGTGAAACCTCATCTCTGCTAAAAAAATACAAAAAAAAAAAAAAAAAAGCCAGGCATGGTGGCGGGCACCTGTGATTCCAGTACAGTGAAGGTTGCAGTGAGCTGAGATCATGCCACAGCATTCTAGCATGGCAACACAGAATACTCAAAAAAAAAAAAAAAAAAAAATTAGTGAACTAGAAAAAAGGTGAACACACAAATTACCTGTATAGAAATACAAAGAGCATAAAACAGAGGATTAAAGAATTGTAGGACAATATCAGTCACTCTGGCATATATGAAATTGAAATCTCAGAGGACAAAAAAAGAATGAAGCAGAGAAAATGTTTGAAAAAATTAATGCGAAACTTTTTCCAAAGTTAGTGGTGGACAACAAAATACAGTTATAAGAAACACAGAGAAAAATGAACAGGGCAATAACTACCAAAAACACCATACATAGGCACATCCCATTCAAACTGCTGGAAAACAAACGTAAAGATAAAATCTCAAAAGCAGCCAGACAAAAATACACGTATCTATAGTGTAGAAAGGATAACAATTATAGCAGACTTCTGTCCGGAAAACTTACAAGCAAGAATATTCAAAAGAAGTCAATCCAGAAATTTACATCCATGAAAGTGTTCTTTAAAATGAAGGAGAAATAAAGACTTCATTAGAACAACTAAAATAGGGAAATCTTTGCCTGTGTAACCACTGAAGTTCCAGGTACTCACCACTTCTAGAAAGAAGCCAGAATAACAAGAGTGAGATGAGACAAACAGAAAATAAGATTTTATTATCCATGCTAAAAAGGGGAGGACTGGGTGAAATTCTTCCTCAAAATTTCCGCTTTTCAATTTGTGGAGGGAACACAGGGGTTGTTAAAGACAAAATCTGGAATGCAGAAGAGGCAGGAAGCTAAGAGGTGTCAAGGGTTCTGACACACTCCAGTGGCTTGTCTTGAATTATAGTTCCATCTGATAAAGGGGCCAGTGCAGTTGTGGCCAGAGGTGTTTGGCCACATCAGAATCTAGCCCCAAAAGCTCCAAAGAAAATGCATAACTCAATAAGAGTGTATGGTGTGTACTTAACAAGTCTCCAGGTAAATAACTGTGCATAAGGCTTGGGAGCATAGAATGGGAAATGAAAGGGAGTTGATGTTCACACTGCATTCCCAGGCTATATTTCAAGATGAAAGAAATCACACATGCAGTTTGTCTCAAAGCTGTATCTTGAGACTGGGGGGAGAGGAGAAAAGAAAACAAAGTATTAAAACATGGTTTGAAGCCAAGCTGCTCGGTTACACTTGCAAACCTATTCTAAAAGAAATGTCAGAAAATGAACTTAGAAGGAATATAGATCTATGGAGAAATTCGGATCTACAAAATAATGATAACTGGAAATAAAAATACATAAATTTAAAATAAAATGATTCTGCTTTCTTTTTAATTTCTCTAAAAGACAATTTGAATCAAAATTAGTAATCTATTTAGTCCTTTTAGAATATGTAAAAGTAAAAGCATATAAAAATAGCACAAAAGATGGGAAAGAAAACTAGGAAGACTTATACTCTTACAAGGTTCTTATATTTCACAAGGTGCAGTACAATATTTATTATATGATGGTAGAAGACACTGGTTATTTAAAATGTAGGTTGTATACGCAAGGGCAAACCCTAAAAATACTTTTAAAAGGTATGAATAAAGGCAATAATATGAAATCATGGAATACGCTCTGTTAAACAGTGAAGGACAAAAAGGAGCAAAAAAGACCCAATGGAATAAACATTGGTTTATTTTTTTTAGACTTTCTAAGTCTAAAAATGACTTAGAAAGAGGATAAATTTTAAATCAGCCATTGCAATGATCACATTAGATATGATTTGTCTAAATACATCAGTTAAAGTGTATTTTTCTGATATCTGAGATTATCAGGTAAAAAACCAAAATGAACTCAATGCTGTATATAATAGATTGTGTTAAACATACAGATGAATGTAAGAGAAAAGAGATTGCCTCCTTGCTGTGGTGCCCTAAAGGGGAATTTTTAAGATGATGAACTTTCTGTATGATACTGAAGTAGTGGATTCATGACTATGCAAATCCCATAGAACATACACCACAAGAGTGATCTTTTCTGTATGTACATTAAAGACTGTTAAGTAAGATGTGGGCTCTCAGAACAGAATATGCAAAGCGACAAATTAATTTAAATCTCTTACATCCCATAGAAAGCAAGATTAGGCATTGAAAAATCATTCTCGATGAAACAGAACTTCTGAACAAGATAGATAAATATGTCAATTAAAAATAATACAAACTAGAGCCTTTACATACACTAAAATGCACCGCAAAATACTTTCTGGGGATTACAGACCAAAAAATATCATTCTTTCCTATCAAATAATTAAGTACAAGCATCAAAGCAGAAACTGGTAGTGCTCACAACCCAAAGAATAACATGGAAGAACATCTGGAATAAATAATTTAATCTCATAAAGAATTTAAAGATAATTTAGGTCAAACAAATATTGTTAAACAAAACCCGCAAAAAGTTAAAAATCATGATGGAAAAGCAATTTGGAGGATTGATTCAGGATGGTAGCCTATAAAATAGAAATTCCAAAGATAACAAAAGAAGGATATGAAGTTGAGACAACAATTAAGCAAATAAATAGTAGAAAAAAGCCCTCTCTATTGAAAGTATGTAGGAATTAATAAAACTAAAAGCTGGTACAAAAGCAGAGAAAAATCAAAACCTTAGGATAAAGTTACAGCTTTGAAACTAGGAAAAGCCCTACGAATCTTATTAGAAAATAAAAGGAGAACAACAAATGGATAACCCTGGTAGAAATTACGAGGCATAATGACAGATAAAGGAGAGAGTAAAGTATTTCCAGTAACTTGAAGACAACTCAGTTGACAAGCAAAAGGATATAAATAATTTCCTAATGATATGTACAATTCCAAAAATAATGTTGCCCCCCAATTTTTTTTTTCTTTTTTTTTTTATTGCATTTTAGGTTTTGGGGTACATGTGATGAACATGCAAGATTGTTGCATAGGTACACACATGGCAGTGTGCTTTGCTGCCTTCCGTCCCCTCACCTGTATCTGTCATTTCTCCCCATGCTATCTCTTCCCACCTCCCCACCCCCCGCCCCTCCCCCATTTCCCCCCAACAGACCCCAGTGTGTAGTGCTCCCCTCCCTGTGTCCATGTGTTCTCATTGTTCAACACCCGCCTATGAGCGAGAATATACGGTGTTTGATTTTCTGCTCTTGTGTCAGTTTGCTGAGAATGATGGTTTCCAGGTTCATCCATGTCCCTATAAAGGACGTGAACTCATCGTTTTTGATGGCTGCATAATATTCCATGGTGTATATGTACCACATATCCAAAGGATTAACTACAAGGACACGTGCACACGAATGTTCATTACAGCCCAATTTTCTTCTCTTTCACAAGGCTTTGACACCTTCTTATTCTACCTCCAAATCTTTTTTTCATCCTTCTTAGTTGATAACCTTGCTTCCTACTTCATATAAAAAAGGAAATCTTCCAATAATGGCGATCACACACTCCCATTTGCCTCATTTTTCACCTATTCCTCTTCTCCATGGCCTCTTGAAGACTGGATGGACTCAGGAATACACAATCATAAAATCTAGTTGAATAATGATCACATATTAACATCACTTAAATATATAAATGTATTAGTTTTTTGTAGGTCACAAAATAGGTTTGACTTAAAAATGGCAAGATTCAGACAAATAATTACTTTTATCTTAGAATTTCTAACAACCAGTTTGTGACTGTCATAAATGAAATAATAGTTGCAATTTATTTGTTGCAGACGCTTGTAGCATAATATATCCTGGACTACCATAAGTGCTAAAAGGAGTACTGAAACTACGTTTCTTCTGCTTATCTCTTAGATCTCTTTTTATCTCCTAGATTATCTAAAAGATAAACAAAAAAGTAGTTTTAGTACTAAGAAATAAACAGAAAAAAAGAAAAAATGTAATTTTAGTATTAAGAAATAAATAAAATAGTTTTGAAAGTGTTTTTGTAAATTTATTTAAAAGATACTTCAAAAAAACATTCATAAGTATATATCATTTCATATAATTGCCTATAATTGATCATATCTTAGACATTTTAGATTGGTTTCTTAAGCTCTTATTTTCTTGTTTTTACCTGATCTCCCCTTGACCATTTTTCTTTAACAGTTTTTGTTATTAATTACCGTATTTTCAGCGTAATTTATATCCTCTATATTTTCTTCATACTAATAATCATATATAAATTCAAATGTAGACACAAACAATAATAGGAAATAATTTATGCTAATGTACCAGATTGTGTCCTACATATTTTACAAATATTATTTTCTTTTATGTTTAGGATAAATCTATATCCTGCTATTTTCCAGATAGAGAAACTGAGATATAAAAAGGTGAAGCAAATTACCTATAGGCACACAGCTGGTATATTAGATTTTTTTATTTTTTTATTTTTTTGAGATGGAGTTTTGTTCTTGTTACCCAGGCTGGAGTGCAATGGCACGGTCTCAGCTCACCACAACCTCCGCCTCCTGGGTTCAGGCAATTTTCCTGCCTCAACCTCCTGAGTAGCTGGGATTACAGGCACGCACCACCATGCCCAGCTAATTTTTTGTATTTTTAGTAGAGATGGGGTTTCACCATGTTGACCAGGACGGTCTCGATCTCTCAAAGTGCTGGGATTACAGGCGTGAGGTAAATTAGATTTAATCTTCAAATCTAAGTCATCTGTGTTCAGAATCCATGTTCTTTAATACCATCGGTATAACTACCTTACATGACTTTCTAACCCAGTGGAAACCTGAAGCATTCAGCCTTCTACCATAATACATTCAAAATATGTTGTCGTTTTTCTAATACTAATGTGGAAAAAAATAACTAGGAAAATTCTTTAACCAAATTGTACATTTTGTTAGGTTAATTGAATATACTTTAAGAGGAAAAGGAGGTATTATTTTTTGTAGAAGGGAAAATCACTAATGGGATAAATAAAATATTTATAGAATTTGTATTAAACTGTCTTATTTAATTGTCTTCACTGACTTGACTAATTTTGTCTCTGGAACATTAAACTCTAAATTGTAGTTATTTTTAGTGACTCTTAAATAAGTTATTCTGATGAGTGAAATTTGACAACCAGCAGAAATAAATAAGCATGAGTATCTTCATATATTTAAACCACACGTTGATGGGTTTCTGATATATAAATTTAGCTTTACACTTTGAGTAAATAAAACAGAGTAAATTGCTCTTAATGCAAAAATATATACACAGACACACACAGCATATGCTATTAGGTCAAAAGAAATTTGGGGAATATTAAGATAATTTAATTACTTCAAATTAGTTTTTTTTTAGCAACTATACCAGACTCTCTGATTTGAAATGGGCATTATAGGAGATTCTAATGTACCTAGATTTTCCTATTTGCAAACTAATGTAGTTTTATTTGGAAATTTCAAGATGTTCTGGTAAGGTATTTTTTTTTTTTTTTTGTAATCACCTATTTTTTAAAAAGACTCAATTTCAATCCAGTCATATTTTCATGAGACTTCTTTAAAAAAAAACAACTTTGGATATTAAGACTATAACTATAAACTGAAGATTTTATTGTAAATTTTATTTAAATGCAATATTTAAAAGTAGAAAGTAGCAGTATTAATATAGTCCTTAAATTTTGGCTTGGATTTTGACTCTTTAAGAACACTCCTTTTGTCTTAGACAAGAACATTTTAGATTCAAAAACTAAAAATCAGTCTAAGCTACCCTAAAAGGAGAAGCAAAATAAGATGCGCACACACACACACACACACACACACACACACACACACACACACCAGGGTGACGTGGAGGAGGAAGTGTATAAAGAAGTGGGACTACCTGAGATACTACAGTTGGAAATACATTGAGACTTGGCATCTGAATTCTCAGACATTCTCTGTGAGATATCTCATCTGGTCTATATCACTGTCTTGGTAAGCTGTGTTTCTCTTCTTAATCCCATCAGAACATTTCTGTTCTAACAGCACAAACAATTGCATTTTTTTCTCAAGATTAATACCATTAGGTATTGACTGCATTCTCAATCAAGGAATCAAATTCCAGGAGAGAACAGCTGCCTGGCCAAGTTGGTTCATTTATCCACTCAGATATCGGCTGTTACCAGAGAGTGTCTCATTCATATGATTGAGTCATAACTACAGAACCTGCTCCCAACTAAGGATGTGGGGTCTTTCTTAACTATGGCACATATTTAAGGTACTTTAAGATAAAATGCTTTGCAGTATACAGTGTGATATACATGAGGGAAACTAAATAAGTCAAGAATGAATTTACATCAGTTTTTAGAATACATAAGAAAAAACAGTGGTTAGAGAATAATCTAAAATTTTCAGTGAAAGCTTTTTAGAGAAGTTGGAACAAAAGTGAAATTTGAATACCAGTTAGCCATGGCAAATATGTAAGAGTCACTAGTTAATGTTTAACTCACTGCATTATAGTTTAAAGGTATTCATTAAATACTTTCTGATGTATAAAAATTTTATAAGATTTTGTCACTTAGGAATTTATGGGCTTCTGCATTTTCATTCCAATAGGAAATAATTGAAGTTCAAGTGAGCTTAAAGACATCAGAAAATAATAACCACTAATTAGCTCTAATCTTCTTTGTTATACTTTTGGCAACACATCAAACATAAGTCATGTAAATAAAATATCTACTATAGTCTATTAGTGAAATATAAGAATGATTTCATATTTTGAATCATTCTTATTTAATTAGATTTAAAATGTATCCTCAATTTTATGCTGAAATTTGTAAAATAAAATTTTATATAATAAAATTCATGAAATTTATATATTTTCTTTTATATATTTGTTTTATTTTTAATGTATGAAATAAATTCTATAAACTTCAGCATAGAATTGATATATTTTAAATCTAGACAATTACATTTCAAAAATTCAACAATAAAAACATTTTCTTAGTGAATGAAAATTGTGAATTGCCCCAATATTGTTCATATCTCATAAGTTTTTAATGAATATTTAATTTCATATCTCCCCAAATTTTATTTAAAGTTCTTTCTTTCCAGGTTATTGTATTAGTTTATTTCACACTACTGTAAAGATATTACCTGAGACTGGATAATTTACAAAGAAAAGAGGTTTAATTGACTCATAGTTCCACATGGCTTAGGGAGGCTTCAGAAAACTTACAATCATGGTTGAAGATGAAGGGGAAGCAAGGCACGCCTTACATTGCAGCAGGAGACACAGAGCTCAAGGGGGAAATTGATCATTTTAAATTGTCAGATCTTCTGAAAGTCTCTCACTATCAAGAGAATAGCATGGGGGAAGCCATCCCAATGAACCAATCAGCTTCCACCAGATTCCTCCCTGGAAACATGGGGATGATAATTCAAGACAAGATTTGGGTGGGGACACAGACTCAAACCATATCAGTAATAAATTACTCTTTCTGATAAGGATACAATTACCTCAAATGTGTACTTTTCCCCAAGGCTTTGATTTTAAAATGTTAAAATATTTTCCTGTAAAAGAAAAAAGTGAATATTCAAAACATAATTAGTAGTGGATTTGGAATTGTGCTGGAGAATTGTCTTACAGATATAGGCCTATATTTACTATTTCAGTTCAAGTTGTTTTCAAAGTGACCTTTATACGCAACTGGAATATAACGTATGTTAACTCAAGCATACATGCACATACACACTCACATGCACTGTCTCAGTTTTTGTTTCAAACATGTAAATTGCATTTCTTTTAAGTAATTTTGTTTTGTTTTGCAAATTTGTTAAAAGCAAATCAAATCTTTTGTTTTCTCAATCATAATAAATTTTTTGATTAAAGGATGTACCAATATGAATCATGTAATTCATTTCCTATATATTCTATCAGAATATTTTTCCTATCACGCATCCTATAGAAATCAAGTCTGAATGTAAAAATTTTAGTCCATTATGTAAAAATAAGTGTGTGTGTGTGTGTGTGTGTGTGTGTATGTGTGTGTGTGTTTTAGTTTCTTTTCAAGCAAATAACACATTATACCAATTAAAAAAAAATAGTAGGAACTGATGATATTTCCCTGCTAGATCTAAACCTTCCCATTATACTTAATTCAATAATAGTTAAATACTCTTGTAAATTGTTGTTAGGTCATTTGATCTCTTTATTTCTCTTAAAATAAAGTCTGCATTCATTTATATATAACACAACTGTAGTAGTTCTCTAATTTACCTACATAATAATAACATTGCTGAGCTTTAAGAAATACTGATTTTTGTTTCATGCTTCCCAAATTTCTCTTCCGTTTATTTTGTGTGTTGGCTAACATTAGAGTTTGCAAAATTTTCTTAGATGATTCTTGTATGCAGGAAAGTATGAGAATTATTTTAATATGTGGTTCATTACTGAGAAAAATGCATTCATTATAAATATGAACTATTCACATTTAATATTTTTAGAATTATTACTCTGATTTTCCAATTAATTATATCCTTCACATGTGACGCAAAGGGAAACATTTTTATTTTGTGTTTTATAATAACAACTTTATTTGATATAATTTACATGCCACAAAATTCATCCTTTCAAAGTGTTCAGTACAGTGGGTTTTTTTTGTTTGTTTGTTTAATTCACAGAGGTAGGCAAACAACACCACTAATTTCAGCATAGTTTCATCACCTCAAAAGAAACCACATTCCCATTAGCAGTCTGAATTTCTTCCCCTCCAACCATCTTCTGGCAAACACTAAACTACTTTTTTTTTTTTTTTTTTTTTTTTTTTTTTTTTTTTTTTTTTTTTTTTTTTGAGATGGAGTTTCGCTCGTTACCCAGGCTGGAGTGCAATGGCGCTATCTCGGCTCACCGCATCCTCCGCCTCCTGGGCTCAGGCAATTCTCCTGCCTCAGCCTCCTGAGTAGCTGGGATTACAGGCACGCGCCACCATGCCCAGCTAATTTTTTGTATTTTTAGTAGAGACGGGGTTTCACCATGTTGACCAGGATGGTCTCGATCTCTCGACCTCGTGATCCACCCGCCTCGGCCTCCCAAAGTGCTGGGATTACAGGCTTGAGCCACCGCGCCCGGCCTAACACTAAACTACTTACTGTGTCTATGGGTTTGCCTATTCGAAATATTTTGTATAAATTTTATCATATATTATGTAGCTTTTGTTATCAGTGTTTTGTATTTAGCATAAAGTTTTAAGGTTTATCAGTCTTCTAATATGTGTCAGTACTTCACTTATTTTTATTAATAAATACTTCATTACCACTGGTACAGATATGCCACTTTGGTTACCCATATATTGGTTAATGAACATTTGGGTTATTTCAGTTTTGACATGACAAATAAGGTCGTTATGAACATTAATGTACAGGTTTTTGTATGGACATCTGTTTGTTATTTTTTTGTTGTTATATAACTAAAATTGTAATTGCTAGTCATATGGTAACTCTCTATATTTTGTTTTTTGTTTTGTTTTGTTTTGTTTTAGGAAGCTCTAAGTTAGTTTCTGCAGCAGATAAATCATTTTATATTCGTGCCAGCAATGTATGAAGTCTCCAATATGTCCACTTGCTCTTTAACACTTTTTCTTGCATGTCCTTCTACTTTAGCCATTCTAGTAGGCTCTAAGTATAGTTTTGCTTTGCATTTCCTTAATGTCTAATGATGTTGAGCAACTTTTCATGTGTTTATTAGTTACTTTTTTTTTTTAAGGAATGTCTATTCAAATCCTTTGCCCGTTTGCAAAATTGAATTATTTGTTTTTCTGTTTTGAGTATAAGAGTTCTTTCTCTTTCTTGATACAATTTTTATCAGATATATTCTTTGAAAACATTTCTTTTCGTGAGATGGAATCTCTTGTTTTCGTCAAGGCTGGAGTGCAGTGGTGTAATCTTGGCTCACTGAAACCTTTGCCTCCCAGAATCAAGCAATTTTGCTGCCTCAGCCCCCCGAGTAACTGGGACAAAACTCATGTGCCACTACACCTGGCTAAGTTTCATAATTTTAGTATGGAGAGGGATTCACTGTGTTCATCAGGATGGTCTTGATCTCCTAACCTCTAATCTGCCTGCCTCAGCCTCCCAAAGTGCTGGGATTACAGGCATGAACCATCACACTCAGCCTATTTGCAAATATTTTATTGTATTCCACGAGTGGTCATTTCTCTTTTTTGACAATATCCTTTCAGTTACAAACATTTTCAATTTCAATGAAGTTTAGCTTATTTCTGTCTATGTTTTTGTCATTTGTACTTCTGTGTTATATCTAACAATGCATCGCCCAATCCAAGGTAATACAGACACATACAAATGCACACACATGTACACACACATAGCTGTTGCTCTGTATTTGTGGGTTCTGCATTCATCAATTCAACCAACCATGAATTGAAAACATCCAAAAAAAAATTACCTCTGTACTGAACATGTACTGTCTATTTTTTCTCGTCATTCTCTATACAATATAACAATGAATAATTATATGCTATTTACATTGTATTCAGTATTATAATAAATATAGTAGATAATTTAAAGTATATAGGAGGATGTGCATGAGTTATGTGCAAACACTTCCTTCCCCATTTTATGTCAGGGACTTGAGCATCCAAGATTTCGGTACCCACAGGAGGTCCTGGAACCAATCCCTTGCAGGTATTAACCGTTGACTATATATTTCAGTTTTTTCATTTACAAATCCATGGGCAATTAGACTGTTTCCATATCTTGGTTATTTTGAACTGGATATGCCACTATCTTTACAGAGTGATCAGATTATCACCAGAGATCAGTCATGCCAATATATACACATTGCCTCCCTGGTAATTTTTAACACACTCTACATCTTTAATATATTCATGAAGAAATATAAAAGACATACTGAAGTTGAGAGACAGTCTACAAAATACTTGACTGGATACCTCAGAAGTATCAGGATCATAAAAGACAAGGGAAGACTAAAGACACTGTCACAGATTGGAGGAGACTAAAGAAACAAGAAATGAAATACAATGTGGTATATCGGTTTAAATCCTGAACCAGAATACAGACATTATTGGAAAAACTGGTGAAACATGAAGAAAGTTGGTAGATAATAGTAGTGTACTGATATAATTTGGATGTGTCCTCACCCAGATTTTATGCTGTAATGTGATCCCCAGTGCTAGAGGTGGGGCCTGGTTGAGGTGATTGGATCATGTGGTAGTTTCTCATGGTTTAACAACATCCTCCCTTGATACTTTGCTTGCTGTAGTGAGTTCTAATGAGATCTGGTTGTTTAAAAGTGTCTGTCATCTCTCCTCCCACCCACTGCTTGATCCTGCTTCTGACATATAAGATGCCTCCCTCTGCTTTGCCTTCCACCATGAGTAAAAGCTTCTTGGCCGGGCGCGGTGGCTCAAGCCTGTAATCCCAGCACTTTGGGAGGCCGAGGCGGGTGGATCACGAGGTCGAGAGATCGAGACCATCCTGGTCAACATGGTGAAACCTCGTCTCTGCTAAAAATACAAAAAATTAGCTGGGCATGGTGGTGCATGCCTGTAATCCCAGCTACTCAGGAGGCCGAGGCAGGAGAATTGCCTGAACCCGGGAGGCGGAGGTTGCGGTGAGCCGAGATCGCGCCATTGCACTCCAGCCTGGGTAACAAGAGCGAAACTCCGTCTCAAAAAAAAAAAAAAAAAAAAAAAAAAAAGCTTCTTGAGGCCTCCCCAAAAGCAGATGCTGCTATGCTTTCTGCACAGCATACAGGAATTAAACCTCTTTTCTTTTTAAGTTACCCACTCTCAGGTATTTCTTTTTCTTTATTATTTTTTTCTTTTTTGAGACAGACTCTCATGCTTTATCCCTCAGGCTGGAGTGCAGTGGTGCAACCTTGGCTCACTGAAACCTCTGTCTCCAGGGTTCAAGCGATTCTCCTGTCTCAGCCTCTGGAGTAGCTGGGATTACAGGCATGAGCTACTATGCCTGGCTAATTTTTCTTAGGTATTTCTTTATAGCAGTGTAAGACTAGACTAATATGCATACCAATGTGAAGTTTTTAGTTTTGAAACATTTAACCTACGTTATTTCTGTAATATTTATGTTCTTATGTTAATAATGGAGAAAACTGAATGAAGAGGACAAGGGAACACTCTAAACTGTCTTTGTAGTTCTTTAGTAAGTATAAAATGATTTAAGAAAAAAAGGAGTTAACACGTACAGGAATGTATACTCAGAATTGTAAAGATTTAATATTTTCCCAAACATCTTGGAAGTATCAGAATTTTAATGCAAAAAATACATCATATAATAGGATTTGTAGTCAAATTTAACAGATTACTTGCAAAAATTATATGGAAAAGTAAACCTTAAAACTCTGTTGAAAAAAGAATGATTTAAAAATATATTGGATGTATGGATAAATAGATAGATATAGCTACATATATATGATATATAATATATATCATATATAACATATATGATAGATGCATGTATTCTATAATAATTGATACTAGAGTATTATTACAGGAAAAGACAATTGTGTGTGATTTGGCCCCTCCTGACCAATACAACTTTAACTTGTGACATTATCTTCTTTATTCCCTACTCTCTCGACAAACACTGATCTTAAAATTAGTCAGTGATATTCCTATCAATCATATTTTTCTTCCTAGAATAATCTCTACTTCATCTTCTTAAATCCAACTCTTCTGTCTCCTAAATAAACACCTGTTAGGATTTTTTGTCTGACATCTGACTAAATAAGAACTGACAATATCTGTTTTGTAAACTTTATGCTTCCTTGTAATACTAAAATGAAAATCTTGTACTTATATATATATCCTAATGATATGACTCCCGGTATTAGTTTGCTGGGGCTGCTATAATCACAGATTGGGTGGCTCAAACACGAGAAATTTATTTTCTATAAACCAGAAAAGCAGTTCTCACAGATCTAGGGGCTAGAAGCCTAAAGACAAAGTGTCTGCTTGTCTTCTTTCTCCTGAGGCCTCCCTCTTCCAATTGTAGAGAGTCTCCTGCTAGCTGTGTCCTCATCTGGTCTTTTCTCTGTGTGCACATACCTAGCGTGTCTTTGTATATCCAAATTCCCACTTTTCATAAGGACATCAGTCATATTGGACTAGAACATTACCCGAATGGACCCACTTATTTATATTCTGAGGCCCTGAGGTTGGAACTTCAACATATTAATTTGGGGAGAAGAGAGCATAATTCTGTCCATAGCACTCTCCATTAGATTGGGATTTATGAAAAGGTAACACATAACTGTCTTTTAAAATATTTTTATATAGTTACTGAATGAATGAATAGAAAATGTGTAAATGAACATTGCTCCACATGTGGAAGTAATTTGTGACTTTACTTTTATTTACAATATGGTCTAAATGAAGCCGACTGCCTCAATCTATCAGTGATTGAACAGCTTAAATCAAGTAGGAATATATTCACAATGTAAGACAGTAATAGTCATTTTGAAGTTGACTATAATATTAATTCACAGTTTTCTCTGTCATTTTCCATTTCATTTACATAAGGATTTTAAAAAGGAATGTCTTAAAAACAGAAAAATTCAATGTGATTATATTATGCCAACCCATATGTTCTTGAGCTAGGTTCCTGAAGCTGGTTCCTTTAAAGACTAGGTTTACACTCTTCCTGAGCTGTTTCCTTGTTAACAGGCAATCATTTTCCTGACTGAATTTTACATAACAGCTCTTACATAAAAATTGGCTCCTTAAAAGTTTTTATATTTGTTTTTAGTTTGAAAAATATAGAAAATTATATTTTAACTGCACACAGGCACGCATTTAAAATAATCTCAAAGTATAATATAATTAAGGAATATAAAATTACATGAATATTGATCTATCATGTATTTTAGCATACTTTTTCTTAAAGTATAATATTTACACAAAAGCATACAACTAATAAGTTCACAGATCAATGCATTTTTGTCAAAGAAAATTGCCAATACAACTGGCACCCAAACAAAAAATAAAACCAGCTCCCCCTAATGCCTCTTCCGCATGACAATAACTTCCTCTCAAGGTAACACCAACCTTGACTTAGAAGATATGCCAATCTTGACTCCACATACTTTATTCTCTAGAGGTTTCAAATTTATACAAATTATATTATGCATTATGGTACTTTTAAATCTAGCTTTATTTGCAAGCATCCACTCAGAAAAAAAAGGCTTGTGAATCCATCCATGTTACTGTATGAGCATTAATTTGTATAGTATCCCACTGAATAGCTATATTTTCCCATTCTACTGTTGATGAATATTTGGGTTGTTTTCATTATTTTTTTTCCTTATTTGAAATAAATGCTACTATTGGAATTCTGGTACATGTGTTCCACTATAAATGTATTTCTGTATTAGATTTCTGGGTCGTAGTGTATGTATAGTTTGATAGTATATTCTGCCAATAGTTTTCCAAAGTGGTGACAGAAGTTTTCATTTCCGTCTTCTCTCTCTCTCTCTCTTTCTCTCTCTCTTTCCTCTCTCTCTCTTTCCCCTCTCTCTCTCTTTCTCCTCTCTCTCTCTCTCTCTCTCTCTCTGTCCTTCTCTCTCAAGATACTCCACTTGAAATCCAGCCACTGTACTTTGAGAAAGTGAAGAAGTGACGATGTTAGTTGATCTCACCTGACAGCATGCATCGACTACTCAATGTAAGTGAGAAAACCCTCAGATGAGTCTTACTTCCAAACTTCGTGCCACCCCTGTTCGTGCCAAGCAGAGAAGTTCCCACCAAGACCTACTCCACTTGGAGATTTGCAAGCAAAAATAAAATATTGCAATTGTTTTGCTCTACTAAATATTGAGGTGATTTGTTATGCAAATGATTATCGGAAAGAGGGAAATTTCACTAACTATCCAGATAGCTTTTAGATGATGATAATACATCTGTGAAAGATTTATAATACGTTTATCACTGGGAACATATCCCCTTTATCAATCAATCATTTTTTACCAGAAAATTGATGAGGCCTATAAAAATTTTTTTTTTGTGCTGTAACTTAAAGAAGACCAAATAAAAAGTAAGCATTTGTACATTTTACATTTTTTAATGTTTTAAAAGCAGAAATTAATTCTACTAAATATTCATACATGAAAATTAGCATTTGTGTTAGTGAAACATTTTATTTCTAAATGTGTTCTTCCTTTTGTGAAGCAAGGAATCTTTGTATTTCTAAAACATACTTAATTTCAAATTTGTAAATTCTGTGATTGGTTGTAGTCTTTAGCGTATCTCACAGAATAAAAATGCCGTGAACTATTTTCAAAACATTATAATAATATGTCTTTTATGAGGTGGCATTCTAAAAAGCTCTAAAATTTAGCTAAAAATGAACTCTCTCTCTTGAAGGCACTAAACCAAAAATAAAAAAATTTCTAGTTTAAAATAAACTCATAATGTATATTTTTAGACTAAATTTCAGTGAAGTACAATTTAAACAATAACGTATATTCATTTTACATGCCCATATTGATGAGTTTTGGCAAATGTCTATGTTTATATAACCAGCACTACAAGTAAAACACAAGTGCTTCCATAATAATGACAACATTTCTTGTGATACTTTCTCATTATTTTCCCTCTAAACACACCTGGACCTAGTAACCACTGACCTGCTTTCTGTCACTGTAGATTAGATTTGTCTTGCCTAGAATTATGGATAATTAGAAGGTATAGTATATGTTCCTCTGGGTTTGGTTTCCTTTTCTCTCTATAAACTTATTCAGGTTTATTCATAATGTCTTCAAGATTAATATATTTAGGAGGATAATTATTGAATCATGTATTAAACCCATATCAAACTTTAGAACAAACTCCCATAGTGCTTTGCCAAAGTGGATTTAACCTTTCGCATTCTGGCCAGGAGTATTTCCCAACTGTACATCTTGGCCAACACTAGGTACTGCCAATCATTTTAATTTACCTATTATAATATAATGTAGCTTGTAGTGTGGATGTAGTCTTACCTTTTTGTAGCTTCAATTAACATTTGCTTGATAACTAATGTTGTTAAGCATATTTTCATGTCCTTATTGGTTATCTGTATATTTTATGAAACACCTGTTCAGATTGAGTTGTCTTTTTATTACAAGTTTGTAAGTGTGTCATGGATTTGGATACTAGTAGTTTGTTGAGATATATTGTTAATGATTTCACCTACTTGTGACTTCAATTTTTATTTCCCTAATTTGTCTTTTTCATAGCAAAATGTTTTAGTATTGGTGAACTACAATCTTTATATTTCTTCTTAAACTGTTTGGAATTTTTTTGCTGTCTTTAATGTTTTTTTCTTTTTTGGCTTACCTCAAGATCATCAACATTTGTTCCCTGTGTTTCTTTTTAGAAATATATTAGGTTTAGACTTTATCCTTAGTTTTATGTTCCATTTTGACTATTTGGGGTGAGAGAGAGAGACAAAGACAGAGAGAGCGAGCATGTGTGTTTATTCATAGTAAAAGATAAAGGTCAAATTAAAATCTTTTATTGTTGGAATGTCTGGGAATTTCAGCTTTGTTTGTTGAAAATACTAATCTGGGCCATTGACTTAACTGCACCCTATGTCATGTATACATGGATCTATTTCAGAGTCTATTCTGTTTGATCAATCTGTTTCTATCCTTAATTCAACACCAAACTGTATTGATTACTATAGGAAAATAATAAATCTTGAATTCAGAAATGTTTTGACTATTCGATATTTTTTGGATTTTCATATAAATTTTATTATTGATTTATTTTTATATCAAAGCCTCATGTGATTAATATTGATTGAGATTGCATTTAATCTATACTTCAATTGGGAAGAATTTTTTATACATTTATACATCAATTTTTTATACATTTACTTGTTTGTTAATTTTTCTCAGCAATGTTTTATAGTTTCATGTTTGAATCTTTGTTAATTTTTTTTGTGGTTTTTTTTTTTTATGGTGTTATGAGTACTACCTTTAAAATCTCCCTTTTTGATTGTTTGTTGCTAATGTATAAAATTATAATTGATATTTTATATTCCCCTTGTATCCTGGGACGTTTTCTGCTGATTGTCTCACTGACTAAATGCTCTGATTAATTTTAGTAAGTTTTTATTGTTTTGTAATTTCCTTAGGAGTTTTGACATACATATTTATGCCTTTTGGCATGCCTAGAAACAAAATGTTTGTTGCCAAAAATTGTACATATTACATTTTTTAAATGTTTAAATATCATGTTTTCCATTTTAAAAATAAATTTGTGACTTTTATTGTTAAAGCAGTTAAATTACTTTCAAATCAGTTGTCTGCTTGTAAACTTTGCTAATGCAGGACTGAAATACATGCTAAAAGGTGTATTTCACCTTACACTGAGTGCTTCCCGATAAGTTGAATGCCCCAGTAGATACCTAACAACTCTTCACCTTGGCTGGTCAAAACTTGAAAGTCAATCCAACCTGTGTGAGCTCTGGGAATAGTTCAGTTTACAATTTTCCATTCTTTTTTAAGGGGGAAGCATTTACAAATGTTCAGTCCAATATATAGCAAAGAATCTCTGAGATTCTTTTACTACATATATATCCTTCTTGGAACTCTGCCCTCTGACTTCAAGCTTCCTTAGACTTTCTGAATGCTAATTATCTTTTTTAACTCAGTTAAACTGCTGGACTTGTATTGAATACCTTATCCATGTCCTTGCATTTCTGAAATTGCCTTAAAGCATAAAGCCAGAGTGACTGCGCTCTCAATTTTCTTTGTTTCCATCTGTTAGAGATTACAGCATGATGCTTCCTCTTGTCCAAAATCTGCTAATAACTGTCTCAGGTAGTTTTCTAACTGCATGTGTTGCAAGCTCAAGTTATGAATGTCTATTCTAGATAATCAGCAAGGTAAGTAACAAAATATAGTTTATTTTAAAAATCACATCAATAAAAGAAAGCAAAATGTTCAATCTGTAATTAATTACATCAAACTAATAAATGAATACATTTTCCAGTTTAGAATACTGTCACTTTAAATATTTTAAATGAATAACAGTATATCTTCAGAATCTAAAATGATTGACCATATGTGTATATATACAAGTGTATGTACACACAGACAACATCTGTGTGTATATTGTGTGTTGTCTGTGTATGTGCATAAACTTACACACACACACAGACACATATGTGTATATATATATATATCTATATATATATACACACACTACAAGGATATATATCATATATTATTTATATATATCAATATATTATATATTACATATATCCTTATAGTAGGTGGAATATTTGTATAAAATTAAATATTTTCTAATTTTATATAAATATTACATAAAAGAAAGGCTTAATATCCTGTTGAAAACATAATATATTTTGAAACAATTTGAAATAATTTGAAATATATTATGATCATAAAATATAAAACAAAGGAGTAATAATTTATATTTGCACATACAGAAAAGGTTAGAAATTTCTATAATGTCTTAGTGATGGTGAAATAAATCACAATAAATGCAGTCTTATTTTTTACAAAAAATAGCATGTTTCCTTTGTGGCATATGTTCAACAAATGCATTTGCTGATTTTTTCATTAACTTTTTTGTAACTATTCTAATCTATAAGTATAATCAACTAATTCTTAGCTTTCTTATTTCAAACCAAGAACATGTATTAGTTAGTCTGTAAGTTGGAGTGAGGCTGTATAAAGTAGAAAAAACTGGGCACATAAGCTGTTTTCTAACTGTATAAAATAATATAGGATATTTTTATCTAGATGAATACATGTGAATTGAACAAACCAATATAAGGAGAACAATCTTTGTCTATTCAGAATAAAATTGAAGATTTCTCCTTTGTTTGTAGGTACAATATTCAGTAGCAGAAATTGTCTCTAAACTAAGCCCCTTCTTGCAACAGATTTCACACCTCTTTATCCAACAGCACTATCTCTTTTCAATAATCTTTTTTGTTACAGTGCTGGGGAATATTATTTATTGCACTCACAATAGCAGTCAAGCCAGCATATTGAAACAAAATAATGTATATTTTAGTAGTTAGATATGGTGATAAAATGTAATATTGGAGATTTGATTTGACACCAAACATTTAAATGCACTTTATGATTTAACTGCTGTTTCGATAGAATTACAGGCAAATTAAGTGATTAAGTTTGTGACAGGTAGAAGAAACAAATGATAAATACTGATATAAATAGCATTAATAGTTTTAACAAGTAGAATCTTATTCATGGTGAATTATATTTTACTTTCTGACCCATATGCCACATCTTATTTCATTTTTATCATTCCATTTTGATGTAACCAAAAGAGTAATATGAAGAATTTAGGGGAAGTCAGATATCATATATTGAGGGATATGTGTGTGTGCATGCACAATATTAATATAATACATAAAACATATTATTGTAAGCCTCATTTTTGATGAGAATGGACACTGTTGATCATGGTGTCCAAAAATAATTAATGTGGCTAAACTGAGACAGGTTATGCTTCTATCACAGCATGCTTATTGCAGAGGTGACAATGAGACCTGTAACATTTTGTTATGCTTATGAGTAAAATATGTAGAAGAAAAATGTTGACTTCTCAATATTAGGAACAAAATAACATTTCAATGACAAGGAATTTTCAGCTGCTATCACATAGGGCCACTGCTTGTAGGCTATATATCGACTAAAACATTGTAATTTTGTACATGGCTGTGTCTTAGATCATGTGTCAAAATACCAGTCTATTTTGTACAATACAACTTCTAGAAAAATTCATGTATATTATTGTAAGTAAAAATAATCTACCGACATTACTCATTCTGAAGATTCTTTCATGAAACCATTTTGAATATTTTCCCAAATATGTTAGATTTTCCTTCAAAAAGACATTCTAGTATTGTTCACATTTTTATTGCAAAGAAAACAATTCAGGTAGATGTATAATGTTCACATGTAAGTTGTTGTAGACCAAATCGTGTCCTCCCAAAATTCTTAGGCTGAAGCATTAACTCACAAGTGACTATATTTGGACATAAGGCCTTTAGGCAGGTTACTAAGGTTAAAGGATGTCATAAGGGTGAATCCCTAATCCAATAGGACATGTGTCCTTATAAAAAAAAGAAAGAGACACCAGAGCTCTGTCTCCACCCGTGCACAGAGGAAAAGCCACATGAGGACACTGCAAGACAGTTGTCTGTCTGCCAGGAAAAATCCTCATGAGAAACTAACCATGCTAGTACCTTGATCTTGGACTTCTAGCCTCTATATCTCAGAGAGAATAAATCTGTATTGTTTCCACTACTTAATCTGTGGTATTACAGCAATCCAAGCAGACTCAGACAGATTCTGTTACTAGGAGTGGGATGCTGCTGTAACAAGCACCTAAAAATGTGGAAGTGGCTTTGTGTTTGGGTGGGTGATGGGTATAGACTGGAAGACTTTTAAGTGTATTCTAAAATAAGGTTAGATTCTTTTGAAGAGATTAATAGTAGAAACGTGAATGTTAATGGTGATTCTGATGAGGTCTCAAAAGGAAATAAGAGACATGCTATGAAACTGAAGGCAAGAAGACCTTTGTTATAAAGTGTCAAAGAACGTGGCTGAACTATGTTCTAGTGTTTCCCAGAAGGTAGGACTTAAAAGGAATGAAGTCATATATTTACCTAAGGAAATTTCTAAGCAGAGTTGAAGATATGACATGATTTCTTTTTATTGCTTAATGTAAAGTACAGGATAAGAAAAATAAATTGAATAAATTGTTAACCATTAGGAAATCAGAACTAAAAGATTTGGAAAAATCTCAGTTATACATTTTGAAAAAACTGAAATGTGTTTTAAAGAAAACTCCAAAGATGTCGCTGGATAACCACTCCTTAGGGTGGATATCCATGGAGTTAGCCATCTCAACAGAAAGCAGGAAGAGTGATAGGATGACATAAGCACAGTCACTGTCAATTTCTCCAAAATGGGAGCAGAAATGGGATGAAATAAAGGAAGACTTACCAACTTCTGGATTTCCTCAGGAAAATATAATAGACTGATTTGGATGTCAACATGCTTTATTCACCAAGAAAAGGGAAGACTGAAAATAAATGCAATTTAGAAATTATTGGGGCTCCCACTCCTACCACAGGCCCAGGATGCAAAGCTTTTTTATATGGAATTTTAGAGGATGGGGTACCTCCTCTGTTTCAGCAGGACAGGCTACCCTGCCCTTTTTCTGAGACAGGGACACCACAAAGAGCCAACACAGTAGAATTGGAAGGCAGAGAATTGAACCGAAAGAGATTATTCTGCTGGAATGTGCCTTGGCTTGAGTTTGGACTTGCTTGAAATACATTACCCATTCTTTCTCATTTCCTTTTTTGAATGAAAATGTTATCCTATGCCTGTCCCACCAGTGTTCTTTAGAAACACATAACTTGTCTAGTTTCACGGGTTCACAGTTAAAGAGGAATTTTGTCTCAGGAGAAATTGTACCTCAAGTCTCACCTATTATTGAGTTAGATGATCATTAGGTGAAATTTTGAACTCAGAACTCATGCTAGCATTGGTTAATACATTTAAGGGCTGTTGGGATGGAGAGAATGTATTTTGCATGTGAGACGGACATAAAGTTTAGGGGAGCAGGATGTAGAATGTTATGAATAATTAAGGCGAGCATAGGTAGAATGTTATGCAACATCCATATATGGAAGTCCTGTCCTCAAACATGGGGTCTTTAGGAAGGTAAGTAAAAGTTAATTGAGGTCATATGCATAAAATATGGCTAGTGTCCTTAGAGGCACAGACTTAGGATATGAATGAACAGAAGAAAAGCCAACGTGAAGACACAGCAAAAAAGGAGACCATCAACAAGCCAAGCAGAGGCCTCATTAGAAAACAAATTTACTGATATCTTGATATTAGGCTTCTACAGAACTATGAGAAAATAAATTTTGATTGTTTAAGTCACCCATTTTGTGGTTTCTTGTTATGGCAGCCTGGACACACTAACTTAGGTCTATGTGTTCTTTATGTTAAAAGAGTTGGTAAATAAATCATTAAGATTCTTAAATTTACTGTTAAAGGATTATGACCAATGTAAAATTAATTCAATCATATTTTCCAATATAAACTATAGTATTTTATGTGGGTTTTGTTTACAAAAATTAAGAACTTTATGTGCCAGAGGCAGTGGCACAGGCTTGTAACCCTAGCACTTTGGAAGGCAGAGGATTACTTGAGCTCAGGAGTTTGAGATCAGTCTATTGACATGAGACCTCATCTCTACAAAAATATAAAAATTAGCAAGGCATGATGCCATACCTGTAGTCCCAGCTACTCAGGAGGCTGAGGTCAGAGGTCCACTAGAGCCTAAAAGGTTGAGGCTGCAGTGAATTGTGATGATACCACTGCACTCCAGCCTGGGTGACAGAAAACGTGTCTCAAAAAGAAAACAAAAAATACTGCTTGTTTTTACCTCTTGTGTCTTGAACATTGTTATCTTTTTATAGGAAATTACATCTTGAACTAGACTTTACTATTTTTTTGAGGCAAGGGTTTGTCACAGCAATTATCAGATGATCACAGAATTCTTGTAACTCAAGCAACTTTTCTTCTAGAAATGAGATGAACCATTTTTCATGAGATACTAGGGCACCAATTATTATGGTTTCTATATGTGTCCATATTACTTTAAATGCTTCACAGTAAACATGAATGAGTTATATTATTATGCATGGTGGGGAGTTGGTAGTTAACTACATTCGGCCATAGGTTGTTTAAGAATCAGCTTGGATTGTGAATTAGTGGGAGTCTAAGTTAGTTCAGCCATTGTGGAAGACAGTGCGGCAATTCCTCAAAGAGCTAAAGGCAAATACCACTTGACACAGCAATCCAATTACCGGATGTATGCCCAGAGGAATATAAATTGTTATATTAGGTAGACACATGTATGTATAAGTTCATTGCAGTATTATTCACAGTAGCAAATATATAAAAGCAATGTCAACGCACATCGGTGGTAGGCTAGAAAAAGAAAATGTAGTACACATAACATGGTAAAATACGATGCAGCCATAACAAAGAGTATCAGGTCCTTCACAGGGACAGGAATGGAGCTGGAGACCGTTATCTTTGGCAAACCAGAACAGGAACAGAAAACAAAATACTGCACGTTCTCACTGTGCGGAAGCTAAATGATAAAAACACATGGACACATAAAGGAGCATAACACACACTGGCTGGGTCATATTAGAGAGTTCAGGGTGGGGGATGGGGGAGGATCAGGAAAAATAACTCATGGGTACTCGACTTAATTCTTTTTTTTTTTTTTTTTTTTTTTTGAGACAGAGTTTCACTCTTGTTACCCAGGCTGGAGTGCAATGGCGCGATCTCGGCTCACCGCAACCTCCGCCTCCTGGGTTCGGGCAATTCTCCTGCCTCAGCCTCCTGGGTAGCTGGGATTACAGGCGCGCACCACCATGCCCAGCTAATTTTCGTATTTTTAGTAGAGACGGGGTTTCACCTTGTTGACCAGGATGGTCTCGATCTCTTGACCTCGTGATCCACCCGCCTCGGCCTCCCAAAGTGCTGGGATTACAGGCGTGAGCCACCGCGCCCGGCACTCGACTTAATTCTTGAGTGATGAATTGTACAACAATTCATCTGTACAACAAACCCACATAAAACAAGATTACCTGTGTAACAAACCTGCACTTTTACCCCTGACCTTAAAAGTTTAAAACAATGAAGGGCAAACCATACACACACATGAATTCGAAGTATTAAAATGAATGTACTTATTTAAAAATACATTAAGACATTTCACTTGCTGTGCTTTGTAAATGTTGGCATAATTAATATTTTGAAATACTTTTATTGGCCACTGATAATTTCTCCTAAGAAGGACCTTCAAAATTGTCATATTGTGTTGAATTATATCACTTGCCAAAAAAAAAAAAAAAAAAAAAAAAAAAAAAAAAAAAAAACACCTAAAATCACACAAGACATAGTTTTCATAAAACATTATCCACAAATAAACTTTTAAAGCTGCTTTATGACTAATCCAGAGTAAAACTTGCCAGTTCTACTGATCACTGTAGGCATTCAACATCCCACGACACTCTTTTAAAAAGCAAAGGTATTAACCCTGCAGTTCTGGCTTTACTCCAAATCTATTAATTAAATTTTTCCTACCTTATATTCCCCAGGTATTTCCAATTAGAAAAATTATTTTTCATTTCTTTTTGATATTGCTATTGGGAAGTAGTTCTGGCACAAATATCCTGTATATGTTCTCCCTTGGAATTTCACTTTTCAGCACAGTTTGAAATTTGCAATCAATGATATCTTTATATATAAGGTATGCTGCCATCTAATAAACTGTGGCAATGTGCACTGTTGGACATTGCATAGAAAATTTTGTTCAGCCAAAATGTGACGTCTTGCTTATATATTTTTTTTCATTTCTAAATCATAAAACATTATAAGAGAAGAGGAAATGGCAACTTTCAAGATATTTTAATGTACAGAGAGGGATTTCCTGACAAGAAAGCAGAAGCTGATGCTAATCAAAACAGAGGTAAGAATTGCCAAGCTTTCTTTCCTTTTTTTTTTTTTTAACTTTAAACCTCACAGCTGGCTATGTGGTGAGAACAGATGGGATGTATTATATATTTAAAGAGTCTTTGACATCACATCAAACACCTTTTTGTCCTGTAAATGGAACTTTACTATTTTTCCACTTATTGCAATCGTAACATGGCTGCATTTTATTAAAATGTTAAGATAAACCAAAGAAATATATTAAAGAGTTTAAGTTGTCCATTACAAATGACAAAGCAATATCAAAGAGAATGCTAAAAATTCTATTTTAAACACCAATTTACTTTTTACTCTAAGAAAAATGTGTTATCCTTCTTCAGTAGTTAAAAATCATCTTTTTTTTTTTTTTTAATTTTCTGACATTACAAACATTTGTAAGTCGATGTTTATTTCAGGAATCTAATCACTGTCAAAGAAGCATCGTACGGAAGATGATGCCAGCAGAACCTTCCTGGCTTTCTGACAGAGTTGTTACTTGCAAGTAAAATTTGATCACGATGGATTAATCCATTAATTCATCAAATATTATTTGAATACCTACTACGTAATAGGCGTGGACCTAGGAGTAAAATAGTCCTTAACCTGAAGAGTCTTTCATTTTGTTGGGTAAGAAAGACAATAAACCCCTAAGCAAATACATGTATAAGCTCAAGTGGTTATAAGAACTAGGGGAAAGGAGGAGAATAAAGAGATTGTTGAAGAAATAATAATATTTATCTAAGGTGGTCAGAGATGCTCTCTCTGACAAGGTGCTGTTTGAACAGATTCATTAAAGAGTGGGATAGTGAGCAATGTAGACCATATAGAGAATCTTTTACCAAATGGTACAACCATAATTGCATGTTACTTGTTATAGAAGGATGCTTGCTGTGTTTGAGAAACTGTTGGAGGGCACCATATCTGCATTAAAATAAGCAAAAGAAAGAAGAAATGCTTGGGTGGGAATTGAACCTTATACGGGATAATGTGAAGACATTGGCTTTTTTTTTTTTTTTTTTTTTTTTTTTTTTTTTTTTTTTTTCTGAGTGTGTTTAGGCCTGAAGTTCAAATGAAAAGTATAAGGGGCTTAGTATAGAGTCTCTTGAAATAATGCAAGTTTGAAATGGTGGTCACTTAGACCAAGTGTTAAGCAATGGTGATTAACAGCCGTTGATTTCTGGAGGTAATTTTGAAGCTGAAACCTGTGAAATATCCGATGGATCAAATGTGTATGGAAGAGAAAGAAGAGTGAAGAATCACCGTGAGGATTGTGCCCTCTTACAAGAATAAAGTTGTAATTTAATGAAATGAGTAAAAGAGGATGTGGTGGATTCAATAGTATTTTCTCCAAATTCCTGTCTATACAGAATCTCAGAATGTGATCTTATTTTGAATCAGGGTATTTTCGGATCCTTAAAATAAAGATGTGGATGAGATGATCCTGGATTACGACAGGTCCCAAATCCAATGAGGACGTCCTTATAAGAGACAGAAAAGAACACAGAGACACAAAGAGAAGAAGGCAATGTAAAGACAGAGCCAGAGACTGGAGTAATGTCTCTACAAGCCAAGGGCACAAAGATTACTGGGGATTAACAGAAGCTAGGAGAAAGACGTGAAGTGGATTCATTTTCAGTGCCTCTGGAATAAACCAATACTGCCAACATCTGATTTCAGGTGTTGAACTGAGAGATTAAATTTCTGTTTTATTAAGCCACCAAGTTGGTGGTAATTTGTTATGGCTACCTAAATGAGAAGGAATAAAAGCCAACCAGAGAGAATTTCAAGCAGAAGATCCTTCGCCAAGTATTAACAAGTTAGGTAAGATGAATAATGGGAATTGAATATTGAGTTTAATGATGTGGAGATCACTGGAGACATTTTAAAGTTATTTTCACGGAGTGTAAGGAAGCAAGTACTTAATTGGCTTGGATTTCAAAGAAACTGAACAACAGTTAATTTTAAGTACAGGTTTTGATGTTTAGAAAGTCGCTGAGTTTGGAAATAGGAGCAGAAAAATAGGATAGATGCTTCAGTTGGATATAGGTTCAAAACACAGAAGGATTGATTTTCCTAGTTCACTGTAATAAAAATATGTTGAAGTCATTCTAGTATTCTTAGTGAACCACAAATTTCATGAGAAATTTACACATTGCCATTATTGCAACACAGTTAGAATAAATGTGGCTATGAATAAATAACAGCATAATATTAAAATGTCTTCTATTCTGGTTCTAAACAACAAAAAAGCTCAAGTATCCAAAATTTGATAGATCACTATATGACAGTTAATTTCTATAATACTGAACCTATGGAATTTTAAACACTATTGACAACATCACATAAATGTGAATATTGTTGATTATAACAGGTTTTACATAGTTTTGTCAAAATTATTAGAATCATGGAAGACCTGTTTTCCTCATTTAGTTGTATCATAATTAAAAATTTATATAATTTGTGTAATAATGACAGACAATATTGACATGTATTCTTTAAGCACTAATAATGTTTGATTAATATGTTATGCTTCTGATTGATTCCCTTTGTATACATTTTTATTATCTTTTTATGTTTTATTTTTTATCATTCATATTAAAATTACTTGAAACCATGTTTGTGGGAAAATTAAGTCATATGTGTTTTACTAAAATCTCCGTAGAACTAATTTATTTTTGACAGATTTATAGCAAATTAATATTTTTTTCTTTTATTGAAATTGTCCTGATTTACTGACACTATACTGTTTTCATTGAGATAAGAAAATTTTGAACAAAATATTCTACAGTGATTTTACTCATCATTCATTATTTGATCATTGAGAATATTATTGACTATATGCTTTGTCATTGCCAATTTAAAGTTTGTTGCTATTGTATCTACCAAGTCAAAATGTCCCACGCCCAACTTTTAGCTCTGAATTTGTCTAGAATGCTTATTTTTGTGTCAATTTTACACAGAATTGCTTTTTATCATGTTCACCCATTTATTATTTGATTTTACTTTGTATTCTTTCTAGACAGTATAAAATTCCTCAGTTCACTTTACTTCATTTTTTACCACCAGTAAAAATATGTTAACGTTTTATTATTTTATTTATGAACATTACTCTGTAGAATTCTATTCAGTAACAGTTGCTTATTTATGCCAATTTTGTGACAATAAGTATGTGTGAAATGAAAAACTAGGAGTAGATTTATGTTTAGAAACTACATAAGATAATGATGACATACCTTGTGAGATATTTTCAGTATTGCACTTTTACTCAGAAGTATATTACTAATGCAATTTTTATATAATTAGTACCATTTTATTAATATGTATTATGTACTTTCTGTGTGTCTTGACAGATTAAAGAATAAATAATAGATAATAAACAATGAGTTAAAAATTGTTGGATATAAACAGGGAATTGACCAGGTGCAGTGGATCACACTTTTAATCCCAGTACTTTGGGAGGTCAAGGCAGGAGGATCACTTGAGCCCAGGAATTTGAGGTTGCAGTGCACTATAGTCATACCACTGCACTCCAACCTGCACAACAGAGTATGACCATGTCAATTAAAAAAAAAAAGCAGAGAGAGAGAGAAAATTAAAGGAGAAAATAAATTAGTATCATTTTCATTTTGGTAAGTAGACTGTTAAATTCTATAAAATTATAATGTACAAGAATTTGAAGCATTGGTATAGCATATGTACTGTTGTTTACCATTTTATTTAAATCTCTAATTTTAAAATAATTTATAAGAGAAATAATTTACATTCCTGGCAAAAAGAATAACTTCTTCCATTTTTGATTAAGAGTTTGGTATTGAAATTCATGTGTTACTTTTAGTTGAAGGAATTATATTTACCCTCATTCACTGTACATACACAAGAGGAAACACAGCATATTAACTCCATACAGGGGACAGGCAAAATCTTTGTTGACCTATGTCCCTTCTTTCTAACAGTATGTTTACATGTTTTATCAGCTGAATGTCTAGTATTCATCTCCATATCCAAGATATTCCTTTACTGTACTTGGGTTCCACACTCTCTGCCATCCTTCAAAAGTGCCTCCAGGAAAGTAGTGCTATTGTAGGACTAGATTTTTTCTTAGGGATTATCATTCTGTATTGACTTTTGCCACATTTTAATAGTTGTTTAGGTAAAGACGGCAAATATAATACCAAATATTGAATCATAATGGGAACTGGAATCCTTTAGTTTATTTTGGGTAGTTTCTATTGCTACTATCATTTTACAAATCTTTTTTTTTTTTCTGCAATGCCTAATAAACTGTTAAATTGATCCAATGATATTTTCACTTTAGATTTGATATTTTTAATCTCTATGTATTTTGTTGATTTTCTCTTTTATATCATCTACGTTTTCATTTAAATTCTTGAGCATATTCACAACACATCTTTTGAAGTCCTTGTCTGTTAAGTTCATCATTTCTCGTTTTTGGTTCTATTTCTATTGATTAAGTTTTCTCGTGGGAGTAATGGGATTTTCACGTCTTTTCATATGAGGAGTTATATTTTAAAAGACTCTGGCCACTGTAATTGTTATATTTTAAGTCTCTGAGTCTTGTGTTTTCAAGCATATTTAGTATTGGGGGTTTGTTTATTTGCTTGTTTTCATTAAGCAGTGACTTGAAAATATGTTTAATCATTTCAAGGATACATATTATTTCCATGACACAACTGTTGGTGTTAACCTGGATCACTGACAAAGGTAATGTTTGTCAGTTTTGTCCACTGAAAAGTTATTCTTGCTTTCTTTCTTCCATACTGTGTTCATTAGAAGTAAGTAAATGTAAGTAGTCCATACTGAAAGGGTAGAGAGTTATGTGACCCCTGCCTCCCAATTGAGGGCAGATTACCAACATAAATTAGTTTGAATACATCTTTGTTGGAGAATTTGTCTCTTTTCCAACATTATTTATATAAACATTTAGTTATATCAATACAAACTCATGAATATTTATTTTAAACTCTGGGTTATTATTCAATACTATATTATGTATTTTCTTGCTGAAATATTTCCATCTAAGGCCATTGGAAGATTTTTCACCATTGGTTCCAGTGTTCGTTTGACTTAATCTTGTACTTGTGTTTGTGTGCTTGTTTGTTTTGTTTTTGCTTTGTTTTTTTTTGTTGTTGTTGTTTGTTTGTTTGTTTGTTTGGAGCAGTTCTTCACTTTTTGGCATTACAACATGTTTCAAGATAGTATCATATATTTTTGATCCTGTCATAGAATAAATTATTTTACTGGTTTATTGTATTAGTGAATGGTATTACAAATCATGATCTAGGTGATAGGAGTATCACTAATTTTTTTGCAGAAAAAAATTATGAACATTTGTTATTTAATTCATAGCAATTCTTTTCATTATCTGTGTGCTAATTCTAACATTTTGGTCATCTGTGTGTCTTTCCATAATGTATTTTTCTCTTTTTTTCCTACTTTATCTTTTATTCTTTTTTCATAAGATAAAACAATAGAGATGATAAATTATATTGATTCTAAATACTGTTCTGTTCCTTTTATGAATGATGTATTTTTAACAACTTGCAAATTATTAAGCAGTCAGCTTGAATTTGATGTTTGAATATGAAATTATTAGGAAAGTTCTGTCCTGGTGTTGATCTTAGTTCAAGAGTATATATCCTTACCTGTGAAGTGATACTTACTCCTATGACATGTCTCTTCTGGGATTTCATCTAAAAGTGTATTTGTTTTCCGAAACCTCTGTAATAATCATGTTTCAAACCTCAATTCTGCCTGTTAAGTAATATGAAGTGGCTGAAATTTCTGCATAAAGTCTTCAGCTTTTGTCTATTATTTCTATCATTTTTCTTCAAGACTCATCCTTTGCATGAACATTTAAGAATCTCCAAAGGGCTTAAGAGAAATCTGAATGCAGAATTTCTGGATAATTGCTTCTTGGATGCTGTCTTTAAGATACATACACCCTGTATTTAAGCCCTTATGGCATTTCCAAACCTTGACCTCTAACTTTGAGCCAGTAAGACTGAATAAAGAAATAAGAGAGCAGGAAAGTCATTATGTTAAAAGATGAGGAATTAGCATAACATCCAATTAATTTTCAAATACTGTGCTATTTTTCTTTCATGTCATTTTATTTAACATTAAGAAGCAAGTATATAGTGATAAAATATTTCCATAAATGTATTTAGATAATTGTTTTCAAATAAAAATAAAATTTATATTTTTGAATATGTTACCAGAAAATTCTTAATATATTTGTTCTCATACATAAAATTTTATCGATAGAAAATATGCTAATTATACAAGAGTTATTAGAGAATGAGTTAAATTTTTAATTAAATTGTAAAAAAATCAAAGTGTATATACGTATATGCATATATACACGTATAGATATATACATATTTACAAATATATTATATAATTAAAATAAATAGCAAGTAACATACTAAAATAATGTTATACATAAAATAAGATATATCAATAATATATAGTAGGGCAATATATTCAATTATATATGAATAAGAGTTTAATGCAATTAATTGCATATATCATGATAATATATAGGCAATAATATAAATATAATAAATACTAATATATCTATAAAATTTTATATAAACATTTTATTTGCCCATTACTATAACCATATAATTGTGGGATAATTGGAAAACAAATAATGACACAAACAGAAATCATATTTTGCAATTGCTATAGCAATTAAATATATGTTTTTCTCATTTAATATGTAAAAATTTGCATTTTAGAATAGCTTTTATTCATTAAATAGTATATTTAAACATTAAGAAAAGAAAAACATAGTCACCTTTGATTATGAGCCTATGTGCTTTCATCTCTAGTTGCCAGCTACTTAAGTAATGTTAATATAAGCGATGCAACTTTAAGAGTTAATTTTCATATCACAAATTATTTGCAATCTACTATGCAAGAAAAGATACATGCAAGATGATAGTAAAATGTTAATTTAAATGATCAATAAAAATTTTATCAAATGTCTTTTCCTTTCCTCTTATAAAAAGTAAAATAGGATAAACAGATATTACAGATTTGCTGTCAATTATTTTGTGACTTGACTAGGAAAGACTGTAATGGAGCTACTGAATGTGAGAGGATAAAACTGTGTATGGCAAGTGTCTGTGAACATTTTTGTTTTCCACTTTAAGCACTTTATCATATATATGTTACACCTATTCTTGATACAATGTAGACTAGTCCAATTGTTTTAAAATTAATTCATGCTTTTTAAATATTTTCTTTAATTTTAAGAAGTAAGCTTACTGTGAACTATATGTGAATATGAGACAGGGAAAATATATAATGCATGAGAAATGATGTAATAAAGCCTATTTTACCCTTCTAAAACATACACATACACATATTTGTGCTAAATTTTAGAATAATAACATTAATACCCATTAGTAGACCTTGTGAAAATATTAGATACATAATTATGAGATGTGCATTAGAATAAATATGAATACAACAGAAGTGTTCTACTTCAACTGTTGAATAGTCAATTAACTAAGTTGCTGGTGTTATTTTAAAATTTAGCATGTTCTCACTGTCTCCCTCATTAAAACCAGGAATCCTTGTTACTGATCCTAATATGAGATTTCAACTTTCAAATAAGTTTTGGTGTTATTAATTCTAATTAATTATATTTTCTTGTTAAAAAGAAATGACAAAGTTATGTCATCTAACCATTATAATAATGTATAGAGCAAAAATTCTTTGAAAATCACTTACCAAATGACCTAGTAAAAATTATTGGTATTGGCTTGTTAGTTAGGATCAAAAAATATATTAGTCACGTAACATAGGCACAAACAACCATAAGGAAAAACAAAATGAGCCTAAAAGCAGCAGTCAAATCAGTCAAATATTCACAACAAATTTAAATAAAGAAAAAATAAACAAAATGCAGAATGAATAAAGTAGTGTGAAAGACTAAAAAGGCAACAATCAAACATTAAATACAGGAGAGGCATGACAAAGTTTCTTCTGACCAATTCAACAAATTAGGAAATCAAACAATGTTGAATATGTTAGAAAGAGCAATTATCACTGCTGCTGAAAATAGTAGAAAATAATTTAGATAGACAATTTATAAAGATAAGTTATATTAAATAAAAATGATACTGAATAGTACCAAAAATAAAAATGGAAAAAGGAAACCTTTAATTATATGTCAAGCAAAGAGCAATTAAATGACCCTTATACACATACTTGCATATATTTGAGTTATATGAATACATGTTTTAAACTGTATAATTACTCAAACTATAAAGCATTCACAATAAGAAATAACAAACTTTTCTGAAATATTTAATGAAAAAAATTAACAAAGAAACATCTACAGAGATTTGAGGAGGAAAGTTTTTTATTCAATAGCTTCTGTTTATTTAGGTCCGAGAGTGCATGTGCAAGATATTTTGAAGTCTGCAATGTCTGAGAAGGTTAAAGAGAATATATTTCCCTCAGACCATTTGTTAACTATGACATATTTTATACATAATTACAACCTATCCTTAACAATCCCCCCCCCAATAAAAAGAGAGAAACAATAAAGACCTAGTGAAAAATAAGATTTAATTTAGTAAATAGATGAAGAACACGAAGAGGAATAGGATACAGCAACACTTAAAAGCAATTTCTACAGGCCGGGTGCGGTGGCTTACTCCTGTAATCCCAGCTCTTTTGGAGGCCTAAGCTAGCGGATCATGAGGTCAGGAGTTCGAGACCAGCCTAACCAAACCCCCATCTCTACTAAAAATACAAAAATTAGCAGGGGAATGGTGGCACGTCCCTATAATCCTAGCTAGTCAGGAGGGTGAGGCAGGAGAATCGCTTGAACCCGGGAGGTGGAGGTTGCAGTGAGCTGAGATCGTGCCACTGTATTCCAGCCTGGGTGACAAAGCAGAGTGAGACTCCATCTTAAACCAAACTACAGAAGTAGCACATTTATTTGTATTTATTTTTCTATTTTTGCTTTGTAGTATCTTTTTCTCTATGACCCCTCACATAAATCAATTTAAATCCTGCACTTCCTTTTACAGGAAACTGTATTTCTTCCTCTCCATGAGCAGTTTCTGAAATCCTCAGCTACTGTGATCTTCCTTTTCTGGAGGCTTATAGATACTGAAACTATACCAATCAATCTACCATCTGATTTCATGTTACCTTGTCTTTTCCTTTGGTTTCTTATATTGATTTTGAGTTGCTTCTTAGATGTCTCCTGTTTAAATTGTAAGTGCCTTCAATTGTCAGATACACAGCAGGTGCTTAAAAAAATTCTTGGTGATTCCAGAAGGACAAAACAAGTAGAAGAGTTAAAGAATGCTTTCAATCAACTAAATTTTTGCTGAACAGACAACAGTAAATTTATTGTACAATGATAACATTTTGAGTCAAAAGTATGTAATGAGTATAAAACGTAGCTAAAACCATTTAAGAAAGCAAAATATTTTGTCTTTGGCTATATATGATCTTTCTCCTATTCTTCCTTCAGCTAGGCAGAATTCAATTAAAGGCTGCCTTTTCCTGAAATGTCTCTCTATTAAACTGTAGCTAATCCTTCCTTTTCAAACCATCAAAACTGGATTCTCTGACAAGAAACAGATTATTTTAGTTTCAAAGACAAAGTGGTCAAATTAATTCAGATGTGAGTATTGTTAAGATGGATCCATTCCAGCCATACATTCTCCTTAGAAGTGATATTTGCAGTGGTGCCATGTTGTAACCATCCCAGCTGATTGCATTTGCACAGTGTATTATGGTCTATCCTGAATACTCTTCCCCTGCATTTATTTTTAAATGTTTTTGATCAAATGAATGTACCTCTCTTGCCCTGTTTCTTTATATATAAAATGACAAGATTTTGTCTGATGAGGTTTAAGGTCCCTTTTAGTTCTAAAATTCTGAAATAAACTGGCTACATTACATTTAATGCTTGACATATTCCAGAAATTTTGCTAAGTACTTATTATACAAGCAGGTATTATTACATCTGTCCAATGAGGAAGATGAAATTCAGAAAAAAAAGAAAATTCTGTAATTGCAAATATCCTGTTTTTTTTATTAGATTACATTGAATTTTCTTAACTTTCACTCCATTCAAATCTCTCTCTCTCTCTCTCTCTCTCTCTCTCTCTGTGTGTGTGTGTGTGTGTGTGTGTGTGTGTGTGTGTGTGTGTGTGTGTGTGATTATAGACAGTGGCTTACAAAAAATTAAAGCCAGATTGGACTACAGCTAGTTCTGCTTTCCTGTGAAGTGGCATTAAGTCTTTAAGTGGACAACTAAAAATCTCCATAGTGCTTCTCCTATTGAAACTAGAGAAGTAAAAGAATAACTGAAAAGTTAAAGTCATTTAACATCACTGTAAATTGCTGTCAATTCCTTCTTTTTGTTATATGAGGAAAGTCTGCATCTTGGCCTTATTTTTGTGTGTGTCGGTTGGTTTGCATAACTGTACAAGTTAAATCAGGACTTAATAATCAAAGATAGAACTCAAGTGGTGGGGAGCAGAAATGGAATTAATTTGCTCTACATAATATTAATAAACATAACAAAATACAAAATCAAACCTTCAGGCATCCTGAAGATAGGAAGGAGAATGAACAAAGTAATAAGTAAGTAAGGACACAAAACAACATTAGAATTTGGAACTTGTAATCAAACCCAGTAGAAAGGTAGATAAATAAATTTAAGAACAGAAATAAATACTGTCCCATGAGTATATACAGACTTAAGTTTAGGTTATCTAAAGTCCCATTCAGTGAAGCACAGTACACAAGCAAGTGTATGGAATCCTGAAATGACCATTCATATGCATGGAAGTTCTTTACTGTTGTGTATTTGGCAGATTATTTTTTATCCCTGCCATATTTTTAGCGGGCGGTGGCTGGGATAAGGTTAAATAAATAAACCACAATAAAATATATTATTTTATTATATATATGAATATTATATGTTTATATAAATGTATATATGGACAGAAAAATAGAGCTAATAATTTTTTTTTGTCTTAGTGTATCTAAGATTCATCCTGAAAGCTCGTAAAACGTTCATATTCCAATGTTCTGTCATCTAGAAATTCTGATTTAATAGATGTAAGGTTAGGTTCAGGAATCTGTGCTACAACAATAAACAGATAGGTTATAAGAAGATATATTTTTAAAAATTGATCTTTAAAATAATTAGAGACAAAGGTCTAACAAGTCAAACTCTCATTTTAAAAAAATTATATATTTTTAACTTAATAAATTGATTCTTCAATGTGTAATTATACTTATGTTATTAACAAATAATTATGTTGACTCATGCTTTTCAGTTTCTTGGGCTCTGGTGAGTTAGGAATTTTGATTCTGAGAGTTAGATTTATTTGTATTATTGAGAATAATACTTCATTGGAAATTTATTGTAACTCACTGAGACTGAGTTTTAAAATGTTTCTGAATATAATATTTTTAATTATCACTAGTAATATTAAATGATTATAATTTATTTAGTACACATTTTACTAAACACTGTAGTTGGAACATTATATGTCATTTTTGCTTTCTCCACAAATCTTTTCTAGAAATCAGAATTCTAAAGCTGTTGACTCCAAATTCATGCTTCTTTATTTTTACAGGTTTTTAAACTTCATTTTTACATATGTGCCAGCCAGTTAGATGATATTTATTAGTTTCGTCCATTAGATTATTTGATATTAAGTAATTTAATTATTATAAACTATATTTTATCAATAATATCAATAAACTATTGATATTAAGTAATTTAATTATTATAAACTATGATAAAATATAGTTTATAATATTATATATTATTATATAATATAAATATCATAGTTTATAATAATATAATTATTAAAAATTATAAATTATGATAAAATATCACTTACATTTATAATAATTTACTTACACATGTTAGATTGATTTTTTTTTAAGTGTTTAAAGGCCATTCTGTGAAGATAAACTGAATTATTTTGTGTTACATTGATACTTTGTTACTTGAAATCACTTGGTAAGGTATATTTTTTTCTCCTTATTTATTTTATTTATATTTAAGATGTATATTAGGCAATTATTAAATAAATCTAAGACTCAAAACATTATAACACTTCATATTTTAATTACATTCTGCATAATAAGTAACATTTTAACTACATTCTACAATGTTTATGTAAATGTTTTTAACAGCTTTATTGAGGTATAATTGATATATCATAAAAACTGTATACTTTTAATGTATATAATTTTGAGTTTGGATGTATGCATGTAATGGTGATGCCATCATCACTACAGAAATAATTAACATTTCCATCACCTCCAAAGTTTCCTGTCTCTATGTGGGGTTTTGTTTTGTTTTTGGATGTGTGTGTGTGTGATTTTGTTTTGTTTGTTGTTTGGTGGAAAGAACACTTAACATGAGTTCTACCATCCAAACAAATTTGTAAGTAAATAGTAACATAATGTTAACTAAAGGTCGTACAACAGCGCTCTAGAACTTTTTCATCTTGTAGAATTGAAACTTTATATCCAACAAGCAACAACTCTGTTTTCCCTCTGCCCAGCCCCTAGCAACCACCATCCTATTTTCTGCTTCTCTATTTTGTATACTTCACGTAAGTGTCATTTTATAGTGTTGGTCCATCTATCACTCACTTACTTCAGCCAGCATAATATCCTCCAGGTTCATCCATGCTATTGTTTTATGTCTGTGGAATGGGCCGGACACAGAGAGTTAACATTGTAAACCTTATATTATTTAAAAAGTTTTTTTAAAATAAATTCAGTGTATCATGAGAATAAGTACTCATATAATAAATTGATTGCAATGCTAGAGTAATAGGACTTGACATGATGGCCTTATAAGTAGTATCATATTAAATTTGGTTCATACGGGAAAGCAAAGAAATGTCCCAAAACAGGTGGAAATCAAGTAAATACATCTCAAAGCTAAATACATTCCCAAAGCTAAATCAGGAAGAAGTTGAATCCCTGAATAGACTAATAACAAGATCTGATGTTGAGGCAGCAATTAATAGCCTATCAAACAAAAAAAGTCCAGGACCAGGCAGGTTCACAGGTGAATTCTACCACAGGTACAAAGAAGAGCTGGTACCATTCCTTCTGAAACTATTCCAAACTATAAAAAAAAAAAAAAAAAAAAAAAAAGAATCCTCCCTAATTCATTTTATGAGACCAACATCATCCTGATACCAAAACCTGGCAGAGATGCAACCAAAAAAGAAAATTTCAGGTCAATATCCATGATGAATGTTGATGTGAAAATCTTCAATATAATACTGGCAAACTGAATGCAACAGCAGATCCAAAAGCTTATCCATCACAATCAAGTCAGCTTCATCCCAGGAATGCAAGACTGGTTCAACAACCACAAATCTATAAATATAATCCATCACCTAAATAGAACCAAAGACAAAAACCACATGATCATCTCAATAGATGCAGAGAAGGCCTTTGATAAAATTCAACAGTCCTTTTTGCTAAAAACTCTCAATAAACTAGGTATCAATGGACCATATCTCAAAATAATAAGAGCTATTTAGGACAAACCCACAGCCAATATCATGCTAAATGAGCAAAAACTGGAAGCACTCCTTTGAAAATTGGCACAAGACAAGGATGTCCTCTCTCACCACTCCTATTCAACACAGTATTGAAGTGCTGGCTACGGCCACTAAGCAAGAGAAAAAAAAAATAAAGGATATTCAAAGAGGAAAAGAGGATGTCAAATTGTCCCTGTTTGCAGGTGACATGATTGTATATGTAGAAAACCCAATCACCTTAGCCCAAAATCTCCTTAAGATGATAAGCAACTTCAGCAAAGTCTCAGGGTAAAAATCAATGTGCAAAAATCATAAGTATTCCTATATATCAATAGCAGACAAACAGAGAGGCAAATCATGAGTGAACTCCCATTCAAAATTGCTCCAAAGACAATAAAACACCTAGGAATACTACTAATAAAGAATGTGAAAGACCTCTTCAAGGAGAACTACAAACCACTGTTCAAGGAAATAAAAGAAGACACAGACAGTTGGAAAAACATTTCATGCTCATGTATAGGAAGAATCAATATTGTGAAAATGGCTATACTGCCCAAATAATTTATAGCTTCAATTCTACCCACATCAATTACCAATGACTTTCTCCACAGAATTGGAATAAACCACCTTAAACTTCATATGGAACCAAAAAAGAGCCCACATAGCCAAGACAATCCTAAGAAGAAGAAGAGAAAAAACATAAGGTATCAAACTACCTGACTTCAAACTATATTACAAGGCTACTGTAATCAATACAGCATGGTACTGGTCCCAAAACAGAGATATAGATCAATAAAACAGAACAGAGGCCTTAGAAAGAATGCCACACAACTACAACCATCTGATTTTTGACAAACCTGACAAAAACAAGCAGTAGGGAAAGGATTCCCTATTTAATAAATGGTGCTAGGAAAACTGGATAGCCATATGCAGAAAGCTGAAACTGGACCCCTTCCTTACATCTTATATAAAAATTAACTCTAGATGGATTAAAGATTTAAACATGAGACCTAACACCATAAAAACCCTTGAAGAAAACCTAGGCAATACCATTCAAGGCATAGGCATGGGCAAGGACTTTTGACTAAAACACCAAAAGCAATGGCAACAAAAGCCAAAATAGACAAATGGGATCTAATTAAACTTAAGATCGTCTGCACAGCAAAATAAATTATCAATAGAGTGAACCAGCAACCAACAGAATGGTAAAAAAATTTTGCAGTCTGCCCGTATGACAAAGGGCTAATATCCAGAACCTACAGAGAACAACTTAAACAAATTTACAAGAAGAAAAAAACAAACAACGCCATCAAAAAGTGGGCAAAGGATATTAAGACACTTTTTAAAAGAAGCCATGTATGCAGTCAACAAACATATAAAAAAATCTCATCATCACTGGTCATTAAAGAAACGCAAATCTAAACCATATTGTGATACCACCTCATGCCGGTTAGAATAGTGATCATTAAAAAATCAGGAGACAACAGATGCTGGAGAGGATGTGGAGAAATAGGAACACTTTTTCAGTGTTGGTGGGAGTGTAAATTAGTTCAGCCATTGTGGAAGACAGTATGGCAATTTCTCAAGGATGTAGAAATAGAAATACAGTTTGACCCAGCAATCCTATTACTGAGTATATACCCAAAGGATTATAAATCATTCTGTTATAAAGACACACACCCATTTATGTTTATTGTGGCACTGTTTGCAATAGCAAAGACCTGGAACCAACCCAAATGCCCATCAATAATAGACTGGATAAAGAAAATGTGGCATAGATACACCATGGAATACTATGCAGCCATAAAAAAGGATGAATTCATGTCCTTTGCAGGGAGATGGATGAATCTGGAAACCAACACTCTCAGCAGACTGACACAAGAACAGAAAACCAAACACTGCATGTTCTCACTCATAAGTGGGTGTTGAGCAATGAGAACACACAGACCCAGGGAGGGGAACATCACACACTGGGGCCTGGTGGGTGGGGACTAGGGGGGAAATAACAGTTAGTGGGAAAATTGGGGAGGGATAGCATTAGGAGAAATACCTAACGTAATGATGGGGCGGTGTATGCAGCAAACCACAACCATGTGTATACCTACGTAACAAACCTGCATGATCTGCACGCGTACCCCAGAACTTAAGGTATAATAGATAAATTTTTAAAAATTTGTTTTAATAAAATATGATAAGGGCCAAATCAGTATCAAAACAGAGTACAGTGGTAGCATAAAAGGGGTAGCCATGTATGTCAGTTACAGGAAAAGGTTCCCAATCCAGACCCCAAGAGAGGGTTCTTGAATCTCATGCAAGGGTAAGTCTTCAGGGCAAAGTGAAAGCAAGTTTATTAAGAAAGAAGGAAAGAATGGATTAAGAAAGTAAAAGAATGAAAGAATGGCTACTTCATAGCCAGAGAAGACTTGAGGGCTGCTGGTTGCCCATTCTTATGGTTATTTCTTGATGATATCGTTAACAAGGGGTGGATTATTCATGCCTCCCTTTTTTAGATCATGTAGGGCAACTTCCTGACATTGCCATGGTATTTGTAAACTGCCATGGTGCTCATGGGAGTGCAGTAGTGAGGACGACCAGAGGTCACTGTTGTGGCCATTTGGATTTGGCTAGGTTTTAGCTGGCTTCATTACTGCAACCTGTTTTATCAGCAAGGTCTTTATGAACCGTATTTCGTGCTGACCTCCTATCTCATCCTGTGACTTCGAATGTCTTAAACCTCTGAGAATGCAGCCCAGTAGGTTTCAGCCTCATTGTACTCAGCTCCTGTTTAAGATGAAGTTATTCTTGTTCGAACACCTCTGACATTTCCAATTAAAAACAAAAATCTCAGAACGTAGAACAGAGTGATGATTTTTGTCTCCTTTGATCCCATGGAGTTATTTTTTGCATGCACCTCAGATAGTTAATTGAATGTATGGCAAATAGGACACATTTGATTTATTTGAGTCCAGGGATAACAGAGAGATAAGCATGGTTTCTCTGTAATTTATATGGGGAAGAAAGCAAAGGATGATCTTACTGGAATCACTACTTTTTAAATTTAATCATGTAATATTATTGAAATGAATTTCAGTATCATTCCACAGAGGCTGCAGCTCATGGAGGATGTGGTGGGCAGGCTTTTTGTAGTCCCCTTTCTCTCACAGAGCCATTTAGAAGCTTTCCTTAGTACATTCAAATATTTAGGAAGAGAAAGAGATAAAGATGCTCCCTGGGATGAAAATAAACTGAACAGGTTCCCTGAAGTCTCACTTGCACCTCTCCTGTAATCCAAAACCACAATAGCCTTCACACAGAGTAATACAAATGCAAATTATGATGAGCTCCTCTCTTTTCAGGAAAGCATTGTATAGCAACAGAAAATCAGAAGAATGGTTAGCTGGTCTGAAGAAACCCTTTCAAAGTTACAGACTTTTTCTTTTCAATTCGATTCAATTCTCTATTTTTCCTGGCAAGTACTATCTCTCTTTCAGAGAAAAGTATTTTCCTTCTCCTTCTTTAATCTGACTTTTTTAATATATTTGAAAGCAGTCTACCTTTGGGAAGAAATATACATGTGTGTATATATGTGTGTCTGTATATAAATATCTATCTATCTATCTATAGAGAGAGAGACAGAGACAGACAGAGACAAAGAGACAGACTGTAGAGATCCTGAGAGTTTAAGAGAAAAACGAATGACACTTTCCGCTAGTAACTGGAGCAACAGCTTTGCTCTTTCAAATGTTATGGTATTTGAAATTGTATTCAGTTTAATTCTGTAAACAAAAAAACAGGAAGAAACCAGATTTTAAAATTTTATTAAAATGCTATTATATATACAAACCATTTAAAAAATATTTGTCTGTAAATTTTGAACACAAATTGTGTTTATTAATGGAATGTATTTTCATTGTATAAATAGAGTCTTCAAGCAGTAAAGGTCTTCTCAATATGGTTCCTCTGAATAATGGATTTTCCAGTCCATGTAGAGTATCTTTTAAAAATTTATATATCTATATATATCAGAAATATATCAGAAATAATACTAGACATAACAATTTACAGATGTATCAACATTGGCCCTCTAGACTATATTATAGTTATAGTCAATCATCAATACCAGTTCCCATGATATGCAATGAGTATAGAGAGGTGAATAAAACAGCCCTTAATTTCAATAGGTTTATAATCTGATGCAAGGAAGGGCCACATCTACGTATTACTCCACCACAGCATGATGCAAATATGCAGTCAGGAAGAGGTTGTTTCCAACAATAGTTAAACTCACTGAGTTTAATCTAAGCTAAGTATTAAAAGGCGATGGTATATGGAGAATAAGACTGTGTAGAGGTTCCAATTTGAAAATGTGACAAATGTATGCCATAAACTCTATTTTTTTTTTTTTTTTACTTTTCATACTATGGTATGCTGACTATATTCTACCATTGGCTAGTTTAAGCTGCTAGTAGTTCTCAGTAGACTGTTTTTAAATAACACAAGGAAATGGAAATCATGAGAAATAACTAGGTAACGAGGCTAATTTGTCAGAGGGCATGCTAAGATCATGGAGCAGGATTTCAACTGCTTTCATTTCTGGTAGAGAAAGTCACAAGGCAACTTTGTTCTGGCTTAAGAATGAGAAAAGTCATATTACCTACAAAAATCACGCTCTTAAGCCTATTAGAGAACTAAATATTCCGAAGTGATGAGGCATCTGTGAAAGAAAAGAACTCTCTGGCTGCTTTTGTCCATGGCAAAATAGCAGGAGAAAAGAAAGCTGCTATAAATGAAAGAAGGAAGATAGAACATTTTTTCCAAAACTTTAAAGGCCAAGTTTGAGTTGGCATAATGGTTTATAATACCTAGGAACCCAGACATGAAGAGAGTCAATACCCACTCATCAATTCTTCCTAAGGCTTTTCCAGAGTGCTCACAAGATCAGGACAGGAGAAACGAGAAAAGCCCTTTGTGTTGCCAAGAATGTCATAAGACAGTGGCCTCTCATAGCCAGGGGAAGGCAAGAAAACTCCAAAATGTGAAAGAGGTGAAAAAAATAAAGAAACTCTCTTGGTCTATCATTGAGCTGGGGACAACCACCGTTTAACCTGTGGAAAGGCATCAGAGAAGACAGAGGCAGGGTCTTTCTTACAATGCGCATGAAGCTGGGACTGGAGGCAAAGCGCTGAGAAACCTCAGTCCCAGCTCAAGGCACAACTTACAAAAGCCTGCGGAAACATGAGGATGTGGTGGAAAAATAAAGGAGAGTATCTTTAAGAACTGACCTGTTGTGACCAGGATAGTCATAGGAGCTGAGTGAAATCTTCCAGAGACACAGTTATGTGGGATCTATAAAGGTTAAAAGCAGGGCAGGAGAAAGGGGCAAACTGTAGACCCTCAGATCTCAAACCTTGTGAAAAGATAATCTCCAGTTTCACATTTTAATTATCTGAAGGCTGTAATAAACTGTATCTAGCTAGAGTAACAACACAGTGAAAACCTAGCTCATCTGCAGAATGTATTGACATTCGTGGCCTGACAACAAAGAGAATGTGACCCTCTTGTGGACACAAATATAACTTTTTCTTTCTCCAATATTTCTTTATACATAATATCTGATGTTCAATTACAAATTGTGAGACATACATAGAAGCAAAACAGTGGAACTCATTTTCCAGATCAAATTAGTTAATAAAACAAAATGTGGCTTAGATATTGGAATTATTCTTGAAATAATAGCAGTAGCAGCTATTTAAAAGGCTAAAGGATCTAGTAAAAAATGTGCAACATGGCACATGAACTGACAAGAAATCACAGAACATGGCAAGTTTCAAAAGAGATAAACATTAGTGCTGGAATTAAAATACAAATGGAGGTTTCTCGCCACAGGTTTATTAACAAGTAGATCCAGCAAAGGAGCAAATTAATGAACATATAGACAGATCAATAAAAAATGGTGATACAATAAAGAGTAAAACAAACCAGGAAACAAAAAGATTGAGATCTGTGGAACAATAGCAAATGGTCTAACCTATGATATATGCATATTTGGTATCTGAGGAGAAGAGAAAGGGAATAAAGCTAAAATGGATATTTGAAGGTATAATTTTCAATAATTTCCCAAACTGATGGAAGACATCAAATCACAGTTACAAAAACTTGACAGTTATCCAGCGGAAAAGAGAAAGAGAAAGTGGTATCTAGAAAAAAAATATAGTTAATTTGGTGAAGGCCGACAATGAAAAAAAGATCTTGAAATCAGTCAGAAAAAAAATCACATATTAAAAAATGGTAATCAAAAGGGTGATTGACCTCACATTAGAAAGAATAAAGATTAATATAAAATGGAATAATATATTTAAAATATTTAATTGAAAAAATTATTTGATATCCAGAAAAATAGCCTCCCCCCCACCAAAAAAAAAAAAAAAAAAATAGTGAAATAAAAACATTTTAAAAGTCTGAAAGAATTTGTAACCAGCAGACTTTTAAGATGAAAAATCTTAAAGTAAAACTTTTAGGCTTAAGAATATAAAAAATTAGAATAAAACCTCATTTTGAGCAAAGAGATGAGGAAGACCTGATGGCGTACAAATATAAGTAGGTTTATACCTAAATTCAGCCTTTTAAAGTTTTTTGGTACATACACACACATGCACACACATATATACATATTTATGTGTGTATAGCTTTTTTTTTTTTTTTTTTTTTTTTTTTTTTTGAGGCCGAGTTTTGTTCTTGTGACCCAGGCTGGAGTGCAATGGCGCAATCTCGGCTCACCGCAACCTCCGCCTCCGGGGTTCAGGCAATTCTCCTGCCTCAGCCTTCTGAGTAGCTGGGATTACAGGCACGCGCCACCATGCCCAGCTAATTTTTTGTATTTTTAGCAGAGACGGGGTTTCACCATGTTGACCAGGATGGTCTCGATCTCTTGACCTCGTGATCCACCCGCCTCGGCCTCCCAAAGTGCTGGGATTACAGGCTTGAGCCACCGCACCCGACCTAGCTTTTGTATTTATTTAAAAGACTAGTGACTACCTAAATACAACATAGAAATAATGTATTGTGGGATATGAGGGCTTATCAAAAAAATACTTGAAATAAGAGTAAAAAATAATAGCTAAAAATTTACTATTCTAAAATTCCTAATTGTTCGAGAAATAATAGAATACATTAAAGTTATAAAGAGCCATATCGATATATTTGTAACAACTACTAAAATACCCACACAAATACACATAAAGACACAAAAACGCATAACTAAAATAATAATATAAGGATGGAAAACAGGAAACTAAAAATATACTCAATTCATCTAAAGGAGGTAGAAAAGGACACGTGGAGAAACCAAAAATTTAAAACAAATAAAAATATAAGAACTTACATATCACAAAAATTATATTAAATATAAACAATCTGAAAACAACAATTAAAAGAATCAGATTGCAATTAGCCCCCTAAAGCATGACCCAACTACATCCAATTTACAAAAAGAAAAAAAAAAAACACTCAAAATAAGACACTTTTGTCCGAGCCCAGTGGCCCACATCTGTAATCCCAGCACTTCGGGAGGCTGAGGTGGGCGGATCACCTGTCGTCAGGAGTTCAAGACCAGCCTGGTCGTAAACGCTGTCTTCACTAAACATGCAAAAATTAGCCGAGTGTGGTGGTGCATGCCTGTAATCCCAGCTACTTGGGTGGCTGAGGCAGAAGAATTGCTTGAACCCAGGAGGGAGAGGTTGCAGTGAGTTGAGACTGCACCACTGTACTCCAGCCTGGGTGACAGAGCAAGACTCCATCTCAATAAATAAATACAAACATATATACATACATACATACATACATACATAAAAAGACACTTTTTTGTTGTTGTTTTTTATCTTGAGACAGTCTCACTCTGTCACCCAGGCTGAAGTGCAGAGTACAGTGGTGGGATCATTGCTTGAGCTTAGGAGTTTGAGACCAGCCTCGGCAACATGGTGAAACCCCATGACTACCAGAAACAGAAAAAATAGTGGGGCATGTTGTTATGTGCCTGTGGTGCCAGCTGCTTGAGAAGGTGAGGTTAGGATGACCGCTTGAACCCGGTAGGTTGAGGCTGCAGTCAGCCATGATAGCACCACTACACTCCAGCCTGTGTGACAGACTGAGACTCTTGTCTCAAAAAAAAAAAAATCTTCTGCATTTAAATAGAAAGAGAAGACAGCCACATATACTCAGTGTGCCTTTTCTATTTCATTAATTTTTTGCTTAAATCTACATGCAAATCTTATAAAATTAAAATAGTACTTTAATGTATTTTCTAATCAAAAGAAGACATGTAAAGAGAATAGACTTAATAACAATTCTTATTTTACTTTGAATTGCATGATTAACTTTATTCAGAAATTTGGTTGTTTAGTAACCTATAGAAGACTTTTACAGACTTATGATTTTTTTTTCTTTTATAATATCAAAGAACCTACAGCTATTCTTGAACTGAGTATGCTGTTTCCTTCCCATTACTATTATTGTACTGGCCTTCACCATTTTAGTCCCATCATTTTTATATATATTTATAAAGGACACTTTGAATACTAATTTGTTTTTTAATCCAAGGTGAAACCTAGTCTAATGTGGCATGATTCACAAGCAAAATTTTTATTCTTTCCAGTCCATCATTCTGGACACTGATGAAAGCATAAAACTCTGAGTTTAAGATTAATCCTATAGGACGCTATTCATATCCCCTTCCTCCCATCTGACTGCTGTTTATTGCTTTCTGATTACAATTTGCTGACATAATAGCTATGTAATCTAAACTATATTTTCCAAGTATAGTGATAAGAATATTAGACTTAAATATACTATGCACTAAGGACTCACAATCCTTGCTAATGCTACATTAATGTTAGCACATCACAGTAGTATTTATGAATACCCCAAATCCCTTGGAATTTTACTTGGCGGTAACTCAAGGTAAAATAGAAGGAAGTTACCAACCATCTGTCAATACAGCTGGATGAGGATAACAAGTTCATAACAATGGGAAAACAAATTGAAATGGCTATAGGATACCATTTAAAAAATATGTAAACACTTCACGATATTCACAAATATCGATTTTCCTCTATTGCTGGTTAATAATTTCAGTGGATAACCTAAGAATATTATTACTACAGTAGTAAAATGTTTTCCTATGCTTACCTTTCAAGAGCAAAGGTGCAATTTTAATATTGAATAGGAATTTATTGTTATTTCACAAGTATTGATAAGTAAACAATTTCCTCACAGGCATAAGTAGAATAATATTTTAAAACGTTGTACAAAATTACTTGCCTGATTGCTCCTTAAAAGAATTGATACGGAATAAAATGATTGACAAAAAGACAGTTACAAAGTAAGCAGTAAATTTTCCCAAATACTCACCAGTCGAACTTCTATACCTCTATACCATTCAAACAGTTTAAAAAATTTGCAACCCTTTATTCTACATGTGTTAGACTTGTCTTGAGTTTTATTTACATCAGAATGAATTGCAGGAAACAGAAAATACTAGCAGAAAAAGATATAATGAAAGTAAGTTGGGGCTTACAAATCATCAGATTGACCAAAGGAATTGAAGCTATCACTGAATATGAATTTCAAGATCTCACTACTACAACAACAAATTAAAGATCAGGAATCTGATTCTACTGTGTCCACTTTGCAACAAATAGTTCTCACTTTCACAGAGAATGTATCAAAATTATTTTGGGATTTTTTTATTGGTTTGCTACATATTTTCTATAGAGTATGTTTATGAGAGAAGTCTATATTAGTTTCTATGAGGGAGTTTCTCAAAGGTAGAATCTTTTCAATAGCAGGATTTCTGAAATGTAAGGAACAAATCAACTCACTTAAAGAAGCTAAAAGTGAAGACAATGGTAAGACTGAGTTGAAGTATGATTTTACCATATGCCATTCACTATCCTCTTGACTGCCTTTGTGAACCATGGAACAAAATGTAGTTCAATGAGCAAGTCATTGCAGTTACCAGAGATGAAAAATTCATAGAACAAAGATTATGGAAAAAAGTATACAATAAGTTGATGATTTATTATTTATTCCACATGCATCATATCTTCCTGATTTTTTGTTTATCTTTCAATTTTTGTCTGACATTCTGAGTGATGCATTTGAGAGAGTGTAGATTTTGTTTTGTTTTACTTTTAAAGTTGTTGAGTTTCATAATAGCAGAATTTAAAAGTACTAAAGTTCATCTTGATTTTCTCTGACTCAGTTTAATGCTTTTATATTCTTTTTATTTCATTGCCTTTCTCTCATGAGTATTAGGGAATAGTAGTCTAGGGATTAATCTTTATTTTAATGTGTCACCATTCAGAACTCTCATCTAAGAGTCTTGAAGTGCTCAGCAAGATCTTGTTAATCTGGTTTGGGAGAAACTCTAAAATATACCAGCACAACAAAATCCCAGTACTTTTGATCATCCCAATGGCTGCATCAAGTATTCTCTGTGATACCTGTGAGGCCTTGTCCTTGACACATACAGCTGAGTCGTTACCAGAGACCTAAAAAGAATCCCCAAGCAAACATCTGGAGATACCTCCTTATAATGCCCCCTTACTCCTGGATTCAAGTGATTCTTCTGCCTCAGCCTCCCCAGTAGCTGGGATTTCAGGCTTGTGCCACCATACCCAGCTAATTTTGTATTTTTAGTAGAGACAGGGTTTCTCCATGCTGGTCAGGCTGGACTCAGACTCCTGACCTCAGGTGATCTGCCCGCCTCAGCCTCTCAAATTGCTGGAATTACAGGCATGAGCCACAGCGCCCAGCTCAGCAGAAACTCTTAGAACACTTTTCTAGAGATTCAGCATTCTGAGAAATAGAATATGAAAATTAATCATTTATCTCATAATTATATTTAATCATTAATATCAATATAAAATAGGGAAGTAGTAATTATCACACTCTATAATTTTAATTATTTTATAACTTAGAATAATAGTAATGTAGAAATGGATATCATATTTAAGTCCTTATTGAATAAAGTATTTGAGATGGCATAAATTACAAAATGTAAGTATTCTGTGATAGATCAGAGTGCAAGGTGACAAAATGGTGGGAAAGCCTCTAGTTGCTACAAAAGTAAACTACTTTGTTCTGAGTTCTCTTCCATTCATCATAGAATAAAAAAGAGAGATCGAATCATAATGGCTTACATATTTCTAATTAGCTCATAAAGTGATAATATACCTTTAAAAATGTTAATGTCTTCCTATCATACTATTTGCAGCTTTAGGTCACAAGCATCAAATAATTGCTTGTTTTGTTAGCTAAGATAAAATAGGTGTGTATTGTTAAGTAACAAGGTCAGCTTGAAGAATGAAAGGACAGGAAAAGATCTGGGCTTTTGGAATAGAGGCATAGAATGGCAAGTTTTAGGAAACAGAAAATTTTCTCTTGACCTCTTTTCTCTGTTCCACTGTTTATCTACATTATTATCTTTCCTCCAGAAAAAGGAATGATAAGGGAAATGTTTAGGGTTAATAATGTAATCTAGTATTAGTAAGACGATGTAAACTACTATAACAAATAGTCCTTGAAACATAGAATGGCTCAAACATACCAGAGGTTTATTTCTTATTCTTGTAAAGTCAAAAATGAGATGTTATTCAAGAATCCAAGATCCCTTTGTCTTGCCACTCTGTTGTATTCCGAATTAGTTTTCCAATCAATATGATACTCTCCTACAACTAGATGGTGGGAAGCAAGAGAACAGAAACATGGAAAGCATGCACGAGTGAATCCTGAAAGTGATGCGAATAACTTCCACTTCTGGTCCAGTGCTAGGACTCGTAGCATGGTCATATTTAAATGCAATGGGTTAGGGATTTTATACAGAAATATACCCAGAACAAAGTGGAATACATTTCATGAATATATAAGAAGACCCTGTCAGAAAAAAACTAATAAAGTAAGGAGCCAAGAAACTCCACCTAAAATTTAAAAAAAAAAAATGAGGTTTAATAGTGTTATTTGAAAACATTGTGAGTGATAACCAAGATAAATTAAAAATGGAAACTGATAAAAACTCCTATTTTATTGTCTGTGTCAGTAATAAATGTCAATCTGAATTATCCTCCCTCCTTTAAAAAAATTGTTCTTTATATAAAGTGGAGAAATAAAAACAGAAAATGCCGAAGAGTTTCCCTTGGGGAATTGGGACTTGGTAATGTGGGCATGTACTGAGAAGCTGGTGTTTGGAATGTTTTGTTTTGTTTGTTTGCTTGTTTTTAAATAAATATTTCTATATCATTTATTTTATACTATGTGTATGATTAAAATGCAAATGAAAATGAAATATTAAAGAATGCATTCATTTTCTGTTGCTGCTGTAAGAATTTCCATAACTCAATTATCTGAAACATCATAAATTTATTGTTTTACATTTCTGCAGCATATAAGTAAAACTTGTGTCACCACAGAGGTTGCATTTCCTTGTCAGCTGACAAATGAAGGCTGTTCTCATCTTCTGAGCACCACCCTTACTCCCTGGCTCATGTTTCCCTTCCTCCTTCTTAAAAGATAGCAAGGGCAGGTTGAGTCCTTTCCATACTTTGAAACTCTTTTTCTTTTCTTCTCTCTGATCCACACTTCTGCTTTCCTCATCAATTTCAAGGAGCCACGTTATTAGGTCGTACCACCTGGATAGTCCAGATATCTCAGATTCATATCTTAATTGCATCTGCAAAGCCCCTTTTGCCATAGAGTAATTTATTCACAGGTTCCAGGGATTAGAGTGTGGTATTGTTAGGAGAGTATTATGCGGCTCATTACAGAGAAATGCATCTGTCTACTCTTTTGAAACTCACTCATTAAAGACATTTCTTCTATCTTAAAAGAAAATATACCAACAAAATATGAGATATGTGAAATTAAACAAATTAAATGCCTAAGAGAAATTGGGAGATTAAGAATAAGAGAATTACGGCCGGGCGCAGTGGCTCAAGCCTGTAATCCCAGCACTTTGGGAGGCCGAGGCGGGTGGATCACGAGGTCGAGAGATCGAGACCATCCTGGTCAACATGGTGAAACCCCGTCTCTGCTAAAAATACAAAAATTAGCTGGGCATGGTGGCGCGTGCCTGTAATCCCAGCTACTCAGGAGGCTGAGGCAGGAGAATTGCCTGAACCCAGGAGGCGGAGGTTGCGGTGAGCTGAGATCGCGCCATTGCACTCCAGCCTGGGTAACAAGAGCGAAACTCCGTCTCAAAAATAAAAAAAAAAAAAATAATAATAGGTAACAAAAACTAATTGAAAGATTAACGGTAAACAGGATAAGAATATTAAACATTAAAAATCATAAATGGAATATAATATTTAAACCAAATATACATAAAGTTTTTTTCCAATTTGTAGTCTTTTATGTACCCCTCCCACCCTTCCCCCTGGGATCCCAAAGTTCATTGTGCAGTCTTACAACTTCGCATCTTGATAGCTTAGATCCCACTTGTGAGTGAAAAGATCTGATGTTTGATTTTCGATTCGTTAGTTACTTCACTTAGAGTAATAGTCTCCTGTTCTTTCCATGCTGCTGTGATTGCCATGCCATTATTATCTTTCTTTTTATGGCTGGGTAGTATTACATTATATAAAATATATATATTATATATAGAGAGAGAGAAAGTTATTTTAAAAATGTTTTCTTACTAAAAATTAAAAAATTACGAAAAAAGAAATAAAATCAAGTTTTATAAAATAAGCATGGAATATTAATTCTGAAAGATCAGAAAAGTTTAAATACTGTAATCACAAACACTAAAATATCTCAATGATCAATTTGTAACAAATAGCCATACAAGCCTCACCTTCTTATACTCATCAAAGCTGCTGCTCGGAACAGAGAAACAAATGTCTTTTTTGAGACATTTTTCCTGCTAGTTAAAAATAGAGACAAATCAAAGAGGTTTGACAAGATGGTTTGCAGTCCTGCACAATGGAAAGTTATCTTAAATGCTGAAGGGTCCATGTAACCAGAGAATCAGGAACGTATTAGCTACATTGCTGAAAATTTGCCTGAGCAATTAATGAGCTCTAGAAAACGGATGAATCATTTCAGCTGTAAAGGGTCTTCTTGTTACTTTATCTTGGACAGATTAATAAACAATGGAGATTACAATGTGATGGTAAAATTATATTATCGAATTAAATGATTCTGCTTAACTTCTTTATCAATACAACCTCTAGTTTATGCAAAAGTCATCAGGTTATTTAAATATCTTTTTAAAAGGAGAAGAACATTTCAAAATGCACTTTTTTCCCTATATTATTAAATTTTACTATTAATTTTACAATTATATTAATAAAGATTTTAGAGAAGTTTTGACTATTAGGACAGATGTATACCAATACTTACATATTATCATATGAATATTTAATATTTAAGAGTTTTTTGTGTGTTTTAATCAATAGTTCTTCAGAATCACGAGCATCAAAAATATTATGAATATAATAACCAATTTTTCTTTGTAACTTTAAATGTATGCTGTAAATCTAGTAAATTGTTTTATAATCCTGAGTGTTTTCAAAATGAATAGTACTCAATTGCTTTTGCTTTTGACTGATATTCAATTAGCTTATGTTTGAAAGATTAAATTCCACTGAACAATTAATATCCTTTGCAAACTCAGTTAATTAAATTTTCTTAAAACATTTTAAACTGCTAAGGTAAGTTCTAAAATAGGTGATTCTCAAAAGCATTTCAAAGATCTTAAAACATAGACCAATTGTACTCAGATGTGGGACAAAAATAATATTTGCTGATATAATTGATTACCCTACTTATATGTAATCCGAAACCAAACTTTTGAATAATTTTTGCATTATCTTTATTATGCTTATACTATCTTACATTAGAAAATCATTGTATCAGTCACGGACAGGTTGGAAAAGAAGAAAAAAACAATCTGGGATATTTAAGATACAGAGGTTTTAATTAAGGAACAACTTACAAAAGTAAGAACAGGGTTAAATAGACAGAAAGTGAAAACTGTAGTACCCAGAGACTTAGACAGCTGTAAGCCCATACTACTCTTAGGGCTGAAGAAGCAAGGAAAGGAAACAGTAATAATAAGTAGTCCTGTGAGAGCTGGGAGGTGTTAAGAATGGGCTTCACCATGAGAGCTGTAGTTGACAGTAAGCAAAGTTTGAGATCTAGACACGAGAGATCTATATTAGATTGATCGTCATGACTGCTGTTATATATACAGAGCAACACACTTCTATAACGTTTTAGTGAGCTAGCTGGAAAATATATATTTTATCAAGTCAAGTATTTTCATTAACATTTCCTACACATTCTGCAGATAGATGTTTTGCATATATGTACACAAAATATGTTTATATATAATACTTCAACTTTTAAAGTATTAAATTTTATATATAAATTGGATGAGTACCTATTTAGAGTTGAACTCTTCCCCTGGGGCTTCAGTTATGCCCCTTCATCTTTTTGTTTGAGATAGGGTCTTGCTGTTGCCCAGGCTGGAGCACAGTGATGTTATGACTGCTCATGCTTGACCTCTCTGTCTGATCTCAAGCGATCTTTCATCTTAGCCTCTAGAGTAGCTGGGACTATAGCTGCATGCCACCATATCTGGCTATTTTTTTTTTTTTTTTTTTTTTTGTATTTTGCAGAGATGGGTTTTCACCATATTGCCCAGACTGCTCTTAACCTCCTGGGCTCAGGTGATCCACCCACCTAGGCCCCCCAAAGTGCTAGGACTACAGACATGAGACATTGTGCCCAGCTTCCCCCTAGTTTTTTATAACCCATGCATTGCATTAATCATCATTCTATTTTCATTCTCAGAGAACACATTACTCTTCTGGGACTCTTCAATTTTATTGAACCTTCACCATAGAATCTGAACTCTTTTATAATTTTCTTTGTAAATTTTCATAGTTTTGCTCTCAGGGTGTGGAGAAATTAACTTTGGGATCAAGCATTGGCCACTGACCCCCTGACTTTGAGCTGAAAGCAGCTCAGTGATTATTTAGCTGAGCTTCCTTAAGAACAGGTGGATCTAATTGTCAAAGCATCCATCACCCTGCACTGGTTGGAATAGTGACTTCCAAAAGTATGCTCACTTACTCAACACAGAAACTGTGGATGTGACTGTATTTGGAAAAAAAATTGCAGATGTAATTAGTTAAGAATTTCTAGATAAGATTATCCTGCATTATTTGAGTGGTCCCGAAATCCAAGGACAACGGTACTTCTAAGAGACCTAACAATAATTTCATTGAACCAGAATTCAACATTACTCCTCAGCCACTTTGGTCTCCTTGTGTCTTTAATTAACAGACAGAAGATGAAGTGACAGAGAGAAGACCATTGGAAAACCAAGTCAAAGATTAGAGTCATACAGCCCCAAGGAATGGTGACAGCCATCAGAAGCTGGGAGATGCAAGAAATGATTCTAGGAAAGGTGTGGCCATGAATAAACCTTGCTTTCAGACTTCTAGCTGTCAGAATTGTGAAGAATAAATTTCTGTTGTATTAAGCCACACAGTTGTGGTAGTTTGTTGTGGACACCCTCGGGAACAGGTACATATTGTCTTTAAATTTTGCATTCAGTAGCCAATCCTGTCTTCCTAAATTACAGTCATCATTATACTCAGCAGGCTTAAACCTTTTAGATTCAATTTTGCTTACTAAACCAAAGATAAATTCTTCATCTGGTTGTATAAGCATTCTTAATAGATACAAACCTTTTGTATTCCACACACAGATCATTCACTGTTCCTTGAAAATACCCCATGGTTTCCTGAGAATGTGATGTTCTTTCTATTAAAAAAAAAAAAAGATGCTAATTCTTTTAATTCCATCTCAGAATATTGATATCTCACCTATCTTTTTGTGTGCTTAATAGCCATCTGTCATGGCTTGAGTCAGAAGCAGACTCTGAAAATAGGATATACGTGCTTGTGATTCATTAAGAAAATGCTCCCAAAGGAAAAAAGGTAAAGAAATGAACGAAGCAAGTCGGGGAAGAAGAAGACTTCAAAGAATGTGACTTTATACCAAATTTCTACAGAAGAAAGACTTCAGGATAGCGGAACACTGGTGTGTAGGTTACTCTCAGCATTGTCCTGTGGGGGCAGGAGAGTGGGGCTCACCTATTCTCAAGTGTGTCAATTACTTCTGGTTTTCAATAGCAACAGGCAAAGTGGGGTTATTGGGCCTTCCAAAGGCAGAGGGAGTCCTCTGAAGAATTGCAGGTGCAGGCCAGTGGAAGCAACTGTTCGTTAAAGCAAAATACCTGTGTCATCCTCTGCACAGTATTGCATGCTCGGAGGCTTTTCTAATCTCAGCTCTCTTCCAAACGTGCTCTGAACTTCACCCTATCAACTGATTATAATAGTCACAAAAGTTTATATATATATAACTTTGAGGATTGTAAAACGTTCCTAGATTCAGCAACAGAGAAATCTGAGCTCTAATTGCAGGTAAATTTTCTAAGTTCACTCACGGAAGATTTTTATCTTCTCTTAGTTATGCTTTATATTAATCTTTCCAGTTGTACATATTTTCCTCTACTGAAGGATACTCATATGTGTCTTACCTCCTTCATGTTCATGCTAAATTAAGTCCCTGATCTGAAAAAGAATATTTTAACACCTTATCTTTACATATTTTCAATAAACTGAGTGTTCCTTGCATAATAGAATCTCAAATATATTAATCATGTTTTATTTAGTTAAATCAAAATTTTGTACTTTCTGGTGTATAGCCTCATGTAATTTTAAGTTTTGTTATTTTTAGCACAATTGTTTATTTTATTCATAAAATCGTTATTTTTCTTGGCATTTGTACCAATTTTAGTCCACTTACTATAAGATAATTAACAAAGTATTTGGTAACTAGTATATGTCAGATTTTTCTGGACTCATATTATAAGATATTATATTATAAAATATATATTAAATAAATAAAATATATATTGATGGAAGAGTATGGTCTGGCAATGATTGACTCAGGAAAAGTGATATTGTAGGTCAAAAAAAATCAGACTCTTGGTATAGCATAGTTTATTGGAACTGTATTCAACACTCTACCTATTGTAATATGCATGCATTCTTAGATTTACTTAATACATTTTAACTGGCTTTTTGTTCACTTGTCAAACTTTAAAAATGCTAATCACTATAATTGACCTATCATACATTGTTCATACAATATATAATAAATATTAATATCCCCACATTATGGGAGAAAAAATAGTAAAATAGATTTATGTACACATAATCTTCAAACTTATTAGCTATATGTCCTTGGACATAACATCTCCTTGCTTTAGTTTCCTGACTTGTAAAGTAGATTGCAAAATATCTTTCCCATAGGATTGTGTTATAATTAGGTGTATATTTTCAGACAAAGCACTTAGGAAAGACTCTGACATGTAATGCCTAGCAAGGTAGGCCGTTTTTACTTCTTACATTAAGATAATAACAGAGAAAAAGGTCATTTTCATTGTCCAGATAGAGAAGACATGTTAACCATGTTAATGAACATATTGCTTTGCATCTGTATTGACTTCACACACATACAATTTGGTGGAATAACTTTTTTTTCTCTATTCCTAGGTCATATTTATTTTTTTTAATTAAACTTTATTTTTAAGGTAATTGTAGAATCACAACTAGGTTACTGACATTGTGTACATGCCAAGATAGAGGGAGAGAATTTCCATCACCTTGAGGATCCCTCCTGTTGCCCATTAATAGTCGGCCACTTTCCCTCCCAACCCACCTTCCTTCCTTAATGCCTGGCAATCATTAATCTGTCCTACATTTATATAATTTTGCCATTAAAATATTACATAAATAGATCACAACATGTATTATTTGAGATTAGGTTTTTTATTTGAGGATCATTCTCTGGAAATTCATTCAGTTTTTTGTTTGTTTGTTTGTTTTGCATATATCAATCAATAATGTGATCCCATTTACTGCTAAGCAGGACCTCACGGTACAGATGTACCACAATGTAACTATTCACTCAAAGACAGCTGGATTGTTTTCACTTTAGATTTATCACTGTCACATTTGTATATGGATTTATGTGTAAATATATGTTCATTTCTCTGCTTTAAATGACCAACAGTGTAGTTGCTGGGTAGTTGAATAATATTTGTTTTCCTTTTTTACCTGTCAATTTGTTTTCCAGAGTGACTGTACCATTTTATTTTCTTATCAGCAATGAGTAATCCAGTATCTCTGTATAATCACCAGCATTTGGTGTTGGCCTTATTTTTTACTTTAGCTCTTCTGATAGTAATCATATTTTTGGGTTGATTTACAGTTTTCTAATGGCTAATGATATTGAACATCTTTTCATATGTTTATTTGTCATGTGGTATTATCTTTATTGAAATGTCTCTTAATCTCATTTAATCATTTTCTCATTCAATTTTTAAATTTGCATTTTGAGAATTTTTATGTATTCTAAATAGTAATCCTTTATCAGATTCATAATTTGCATGCATTTTCTCCAAGTCTCTAGATGGCTTAGCAACTTATTTTAAAGGGAAAATTCTTTTAATTTGATGGAGTCCAATTTATCAATTTTCCCTTTTATATTTTGAGCTTTCACTGTCAAGTCTAAGAGCTCCATATCATAATTGTTCTCCCCTATTTGATCCCACAAGTTTTATGGTTTTACACTTAAGTCTATGACTATTTTAAATTATTTTTTGTATAATAAATGTGTGATACTGAAGCCTATCAGGGGAGTGGGAGGGCTAGGGTAGGGATAGCAGGGAGTAGGGGAATTGGGGAGGGATAACATTAGGAGAAATACCTAATGTAGATGATTGGGGAATGGATGCAGCTAACTGCAAGGCAAGTGTGTACCTACGTAACAAACTTGCATGTTTTGCCCATGTACCCCAGAACTTAAAGTATAATAATAAAATAAGGAGGAGGAGGAGGAGGAGGAGGAGGAGGAGGAGGAGGGGGAGGAGGAGGAGGAGGAGGAGGAGGAGGAGGAGGAGGAGGGGGAGGAGGAGGAGGAGGAGGAGGAGGAGGAGGAGGAGGAGGAGGAGGAGGAAGAGGAGGAGGAGGAGGAGGAGGAGAAGGAGAAATGTGTGAGACTTAGGTTGAGGTTTGTATTTCTCTTTAAGGATGTCTAATTGCTCCAACACTACTTGATAAATAGGCTATCTTTATTCAATTCAATTTCTTGTGCCCCTATGTCAAAAAATAATTGGGCAAATTTTGTCTCTTTCTGGATTATCTCTTCAGTTCTGCAGATCTATATGTCTGAATCTCTGCCAATATCTCAGTCTTGATTATGGTAGCTATGTAATAAATCATGAAATTGAACAGATTCCTCCCACTTTATTCTTCCTTTTCAAAATTGTCTCAGCTGTTCTAGTTCATTTGCCTTTCCTTATAACTTTTGGAATATTATTACCATCTGCAAACTAGTTACTGGGACATAGATAGAAATTTAGTTAAACTAGTACATCAATTTAGGGAAAACTGACATCTATAATATGTTGGCTCTTCTAATATATGAGCATGGTATGTTCACTTATTTATGATTTCTTTTATTTCTTTCCTCAGCATTTGTAGTTTTCAGAATAGAAGTCCTGAACATAGTTTGTTAGATTTGAATCTATTTTATTGATTTTGAACAAATCTAAGTGGTACATTTTTTTATTTTTCTATATCACTAGTATAGAAACATTATTTCTGTATGTTTATCTTATATCATCTGGCACTTCTGAACTCACTTATTAGGTGTGAAATTGTAGGATTTTTAAAATAGCTGCCTTGAGATTTTCTATGTGAACAATCAGATTCATAAAAAAGGATAGCTGCATTTCTTACTTTACAAGCTGTATACTATTTATTTATTTTGTTAACCACTGCATGAGCTAGAACTTCCAGCATTATGTTGAATAAGAGTCGTGAGAGCAGATGTACTTGACTTTTTTCTGTACCTATGAGAAGATAATTTAATGTTTCACCGTTAATATTATGTTAGCTCTAAGTTTCTATATTTTTTTTGAGAAATTCCCTCTCTATTCCTATTTTCCTGAGATGCTTTATGATGAATAGATTTTGTCAAAATGCATTTACAGCACTGACTGCTATGATCATCTGTGGTGATTTTTTTTTTCTGTTAATGTAGTAGGCTATATTGATTGCTTTTTAACTATTGAACCAGCCTAACATCCCTGAAATAAAATTCACTTGTTCATACTTTGTAAATCATTGTATATGTTGCTGAATTCTTTTGCTAATATTTAAAAAAAAAATTTGCCTCTATATTCTAGAGAAATGTTGATCTGCAGTTTCCTTTTTTTCATATTTGTATGGACTAGTTTACATGTCGGAGTAGCACTCATTTTATAAAATGAAATGGAAAATGTTACTTATACTTTGGAAGATAATTTGAAGACTTGATATTAATTATCCTTTAAACAGCTGGCAAAATTGTCCAGTGAAACCACTTCAGATGCCACATTTCTATTTTTGAAATATTTGAATACAAATTCGATTTTCTTAATAGTTAAAGGGCTTTTCAAACTAATTTAACTTGGGTGAGCTGTGGTAGTTTATACTTTTCAATGAATTTGTCCATTTCAACTATGCGGTCAAATTTATGTTGTTTGCAAGATTTATTTTTCTTTCCTTTTTTTTTTTTTTTTTTTTTTTTTTGAGACAGTCTTGCTCTGTTGCCAGGGTGGAGTGCACTGGCGTAATTTTGGCTCACTATGCCTCCTGGGTTCAAGTGATTCTCCTGACTCAGCCTCCCAAGTGGCTGGGACTACAGGCACGTGCCACCATGCCCAGCTAAAATTTGTGTTTGTAGTAGAGACGGGGTTTCACCATGCTGGCCAGGATGGTCTGGACCTCATGATCCAACTGCCACAACCTCTCAAAGTGCTGGGATTACAGACATGAGCCACCACTCCTGGCCTGTAAAATTTCTTTAATGTCCTTTTGATATCTGTAAGATCTATATTACTAGTTGCTTGTGTCTGCTCTTCTTTTTATTCTTCTACCCTTGCAAAGTTTGGTTAATTTTATTGACTTTTTTAAAAGTTCTTTTGTGGATTTTTTTTCCTATTGTTTTCTCTTCTAACTTTCATTGACATATGCTCTGATTTTTATTGTTTCCTTTCTTCTGCTTGCTTTTGGGCCTCTTTTTCCACACTATTGAGGTGGGGACTTAGTAAAAAATGACTATTTGAGTTATTTTCTCATTTTCATAGCAGCAAATGTAAGCATTTAGTGCTTTAAATTTCTCTCTCAACATTGTTAATTGTGTCCCAAGCATTTGGATATGTATTATATTTATTTTTATTCAGTGCAAGATATTTTTAAATTTTCCTTGAGAGTTCCTCAATGACCAATGTATTATTTAGATGTGTTGTGTATAAGTCTAAAGAGATTACCATATTCTGTATATTACTGATTTCTAGTTCGAGCCACACATTTTATGACTTCATTCTTTTAAAATTGTTAAGACTTGTTATATGGCCCAGGATGTGGCCTATCTTGGTACATGTTCTGTGCACTTGAAAAAGAATGCTAATCCTGCGGTTTCTAGGTGAATTTTCTATAAATATCCATTAAATAATGTTGTTGTGATCCTCCATATACTTGCTGAATCTATGTCTTGTTTTTTTTTTTTTTAATCAATTGTTGAGTGAGGAGCATTGATGTCTCCTAGTAAATTGTGAATTTGTCTATTTCTTCTTCTAAATCTGTAAGTTTTTCTTCACATATTTTGTACTTACACTGTTTGGTGCCATGTTTCTTGGAAGACTGGCTCTTTTAACATTATGTAATCTACCTCACTCTGATAATATTATTTTCTCTGAAGTCTATTTTATCTAACACTAATGAATACATGGCACCTGCTTTTTCTGATTTTTGGCATAGTATAGTTTTTTCCAAATTTTTCCTTTCAATTTGTCTATATAGTTACGTTCTAAATAATGTTCTTGTAGAAAGAATATAGTTGGGTAATATTTTAATCCACTTTGCCAATCTTTGTCTTTTACTTGATATTCAGATAATTTATATTTTACCTAATTAATTTCATATTATAGTTAAGTCTGCTATTTTTACCTTCTGTTTTTTTCTCTCTGTTTTTTCATTTATTTTTTCACCATCTTTCTAAGTGTCCCTTAAATTTTTCTTTTTACATTTGCTTTTTGATTAATCTGTAGTGCTTTTGGCTATATCCTTTTGTATAGTATTTTTAGTGACATCCTAGGTAATATATTAGATATACATTAACTAAAACCATGCACAGTTTCACTATTTGACAATATAAATGAAGTATAGGAAGAAATGTTACCTCTCTTTGTATACCTTTATTCTCTTCCATTTATGTTATACTTAATTTTCAACTTCTCTCAAACTGAGAGGAACTTATAGACTGTCTTGATCAGTATTAATAAATTTTGATAAGTTTGGTGTTGATCTTAACCACAGAATTTTTTTATAATGGCTTTGCCAATAAAGGCAAGCACTCGTGACTATAAAAATTGCTATTGGTTCGAACTATAATAATGCAACTATTCACATTCTTGTGTACCCATAAATTCTAAATAATTAGACTTTAGAGACTTGGTATGTATATAATATTACCATCTAGAATATTGTTTTAATGTTCTTATTTTGGGAAATTAGGATAAAAAGTTGAGAAATTTGTGACTCTTTATGATGCACTAGTGTTGATACTTGGGTACTCATTGTAAAAACTAGATATTTATATGCCATGGAAATGCAAAATATATATGTTTGCTTAATTTGATAAAAGTTATTGTAAAATTCCAAAAAAAGTATTACTGCAACTTGCTTTATTTTCTTATTTTCTTCTCAATTATTATTAGCTGAGATATTTCTTGTACTAAGTGTATCCTATAAGAAAATATAGGTAATGCTTTTAGTTATCATTTGCAATAGATTGCTTTGTATATGTATGTGTACATCTATCTATATGCTTTGTGTATTTTGTGTATGTTTTCTTTAACTGAAACCTGTATTAAGACAAAAGAAATAAATTATTTTTTAGCTTAAAAAAGTGGTTAATTGAAAACTACCAGAAATTTGTTTACTGTTTTTTGAACAGGTTCATGTTACAAATGCAGTTTTAAAATTGAAGTCGGATCCTTAAAAGAGGTGCCAATCAGAAAATAAAAACATTTCTGATAGTAGCCTTTTCTAAAATGGTGTCCTAGAATTTGCTTTTTTTTCTTTTTGATAAAATTTAATTATTCTACCTAATAATTATAGATGCACATTTTTACTGTTAATGCTATAGGATTTATATATTTTGCAGAAATAGAATAGATGTGGAATGGTACCATAATACTTACAGCACACAGTACTATGGACAATTTGGAGAGTTCCTTAGTTGGTTAAGCCAAGAGACACCAATGAGTGTTCTCAATTCAGTTTTCTTCGTATAAAACATGGCATTGGAACAATGAGTGCCCAAAATTAATTTTGTAACGCTATTATCCACTTTTTCAAGGATAACAAATTGGTCTAAAATTCATCAAAACAACACTGAATCCCAATTTATATCAGATTAGTAACTACAGTAATGTCTATTTTATAAGCAAGAAAATATTATTACAAACTGCCGGGGACTCACAAAGTATTTACTAAAAATGTATTTTTACATCAGTAAACTCCCAGATGCTAGATTCTGATCTTCACTTCATTAACTCAGATTCTCATTTTCTTGTTCTTCGGGTATTAGAAAACTTTTTTGAGTGAATTATTACTGAGTTATTTCAAACATTCCATGTGTCTTCTGACCAACATATTCAAATGCATATTCCTCAGTATGCCATTGAAAACATTCTATGACCTGGCCCCTACTTCAGTGCCGTCTTGCAAAGTGTTTGACTTAAAATGCATAAATAGGTACACCAATGTTTTTGTTTTTTAATATTCTCATTTAGTTTTGTAAACCAAGTTGCCTCATTACATGCCTTCTTCCCGCATAGTCTTCATTTCATCTTGTAATTTTACCTTTGTCTTATTTAGTTAGTTAGTTAGTCGGGGTCTCGTTCTTGTTACCCAGGCTGGAGTGCAATGGCGCGATCCCGGCTCACCGCAACCTCCGCCTCCTGGGTTCAGGCAATTCTCCTGCCTCAGCCTCCCAAGTAGCTGGGACTACAGGCAGGTGCCACCATGCCCAGCTAATTTTTGTATTTTTAGTAGAGACGGGGTTCCACCATGTTGGCCAGGATGATCCTGATCTCTTGACACCGTGATCCACCCACCTTGGCCTCCCAAAGTGTTGGGATTACAGGCGTGAGCCACCGCGCCGGGCAATTTTACCTTTATTTGTGTGGTTACTTGACTATTGCCCATCTTTCCCAATGGACTGCAAACCTGGAGGCAAGAACATCTACTTGTATGCTTTGTATGTTTTCTCTTTAGTGCAGTGCACGTCAAGTGAATAATAAAGATAATCATTCAATAAATGAATACTGTAACAATATATGCCACACATAGTACTTTTGAAACTGAATTTAGTAGTTATTCCGTAATTTCATACGGCAATTCTGTAGGGTACTAATCAGTTTTAAAATAGTCTATCAAAGTCATCACTTTAAATGTTATATTAAGTTTTTTTAAGGTGGTAATAAGTTTGGAATGAATGGTTTAGTCATCTTTATTAAAGACTATATGCCCACATGCGTAACATTTTGTTAGAAAACCTGGAGGAGAACATAGTGTATTTTCTTAGGAAGGTGGGAGTGGGCAGTGTCTAAGAAAATAACATTATGAACAAAACCTGTTCGCTTTAGATGTAATTAACCTCCCAATGCCATCTGCATTATTAATGTGATGGGATTATTATACTGTCCTAATGTATTTGGATTTCTATTAATGTTTTCTCCACTAAATAAATAAAAGTGGTTGAGAAAGAGATGACATTTGCTTTAACTGTTCATTGTGGATTTTTTTCTAAGCAGTGGTTGTTAAATACAAACTATTAAATGGATGATATTTCACGAGACATTTTGAACCTAATTATAACAAATGTCATCATTTTCTCTATTAAAAGGATTTGAAAAATTTCTCAGCATAAAAAATTCATACCTAAATCCTTATGATATTTAAGTTATTCCATTAATTTAAAAATTATAAGTTGGATTGACAGTGCACTTAATTTAAATTTACAATCAATTTGAGTTTTTAACTGGATAACTTGAAGTCCTATGGGACATACTTTTATGTACCATTTTATAAATTATCTTGTTGAAATAAATGGTTATGAAAGTAATATCAGTTAAATTAGAATGAAGATACTGTGACTGTAACACAATGGCTAACATCAAACTTTAACAAAAGTCTCTTCTAAAAATAGTTGTTCTACAATGAGAACACACGGACACAGGGAGGGGAACATCATACTCCTGTGGGATGGGGGCAGGTTAAAAGCAAGGCAAGGCAGAGCATTAGGACAAATACCTAGTGTGAGTATCCCTATGTAACAAACCTGCATGTTCTGCACATGTATCCCAGAACTTAAAGTAAAATTTAAAAAGAGAGAGAGAGAGAGAGAGAGAGAGAGAGAGAGAGAAGACACAAATACAGAAGAGAAGTCCATGTGAAGGAAGTGTGAACCTTCTGACATCTTGACTTCAGATTTGAGATTTTCAGAACTATAATAAACTTCAATAAGCTAAAACAAACAACAGCAACCAAAAAAAAAAAAAAAGGTGTTCTGCAATTTTGAAATTTCAGATAATAAAATTTTTACATTTATAAGACTTTGTAATGATTTTCAGAAAGGGTGATACAAACGTGATCTTATTTTAAGTGTGAAAATGAATGATAAAATCCATTTCAATAATATTCTTATTTCACATGTTATTTGTTAAATGTTCATTTATTGTTATGTTTTGTTGGGAAATAATGTAGTTTGACTTCCATGATAGCATTTCTAAGATTAGTATCAGAATTAATGTTCCCATATTTCCCAGTTTAGGAAATTATAGATTCAACATTTTCATGAGCTACAAAATTATTCTCTCTCTGTCTGGCTTTTCTCTGCCTCCCTGTCTCTGTCTTTATCTTATAAAATTTATGCACTTTTAATATTATTATATTCTCTGGTTTCAGGCTTAATAGGACTATTAATCCAATTATTTTTTGCAGTATAATTTAAAACAATTTTTGGAATATATTTTAATACTTTATTGAAAATATATTGAATCAAGAATATGTGAGTTAGATAACAAATGAAAAAGAGATGCCACCACAAAGTAGAGACCTGTAACTCTGAAGTATACAATTGATAATTAATAGAATTGACTTTTTAAAAACATTTTGGGCATTAATCCCATATCTGAGACCCCATTAAAGAATCCCATAAATAAAGGAATGCTTAAACATCTAAGTCTCTTGGCTTGGCTCCTGACTAGTAATTCAAGTTACTTTTTCCCCACCCAAAATAGCAAAATTTAGATCCTAATGTCACTCTAGAATTCAGTCAAAACAAATGAAATATAATCTGTGCTATTCTGATGGCAGAAACATACTATTTATGGAGATACCAATACAGCAGAACTTTTGCAAATGAAGATATTTGCTCCATTTTTTGAAATTATCTACACATTGCTACATACACACTTATAATACACACTGCATATCTAATGAGATTGGAATTATGTATTGAATCTTACTGGGTTTAAGAAAATAATCTATTTGAAGAATCCTTACATTAATAGATTTGTGTTTTTTGAAAGAAACAAAAAACTCAACTAAAGTATTCATGTACTTATTCCTCATTTTAACTATGGACATATTCAGCTCTCTAGCTGGTTATTGCTTTCAATTTGACTTTAGGGCTTCAATAAAGAAAAGTATAAGATTTAGTTAGAAAAAATAGTACTTACCATTTCAAGTTTTTCTATGTCTTTTATTAAGACTGACTTGAGCTTGCTAAGCTAACTGTAAGCCAATGTAAATGAGTATCTTGCACTTAGGTAACACTTTCTGGGTATTCTGTTACTCACCTTTATGGCTTGGTCTCTTATTCTTATTCAGAATTTATCCTTTGGATACAGTTGCTGATTATAGCTTCTGTTTCTCTTAAACACAAGGTCTAATGACTCCTTTCCCACTTATCCTTCTTGATCTTGAAAGTTATTAATTTAAATCATAAAAATAATAATACACAGAAATAATATTTCTCTTTTGTAACTCAGAAATAATACTGCTCTTTGCAAAATTTAAAAATGGGTTATTAAAAGACAAAACTACAGTTTAAATTTATTTTAAACAATATAGTGCAAATATGAAATCTGAATAATGAAGATTAACAGCATTTCGATTTTCTTTTGTTGTTATAATAACTATTTTGTTTATGGCAGTCTTAAAAGTGAAACTCGGATATTATTGATTCACTTTTTATTCTAGCTAAAACAAGCCCATCTTTTTATATCTAAATTACTAGTCTCCTAACAATATACCACATTTAAGGATATCTGAATTCAACTTACTATGAATCTTTAGAATAGAAATCGTGTTCAGTCTATCAATGATACATTTCAACAATGATAAAAAATAAAATAACAGATATTTTCACACCCTCATTTTCAAGCTAGTGTTTGAAAATGACTGAAACCATGGATTTTCTTTTGTAACATTGGACTTAAAAAATATTGATATTGAGCTTTTTACAACCTGAAATGTTAAGTAATGTTTACTTCAACTTGGATCTTACATTAATGATTGGTTTGTTTAAAACCAAACAAAACAATGCAGCTGTCTGATTACTGAAAGCCTGTAAGGAGGACATCAGGGTGAGCATGAAAGTACAAGGCCACAATCTGTTAATTTATGATCCTTAAGGGACATCAGCCAGTTGAAGTATTTAAGCTGTAAAATTATTGACAATTACTATTACAGTGGATGTAAGAGCAACAAAATGAAGTCTGGTGATAATTATAACTCTTTCACTGCATTGCAGAAAAACGTCATATGGCTCCTGAAAAAATTACAGCCAGGAATTTTGTAATGTATTTTGTTTTATCTGATGATGAAACTTTTACTCATCCAATTCTGATGAATTTTATATGTGTAAAAGCAATTATGTGCATAAGCTGCAGTTTAAAATAAACTATGTCTACTGCTCTCCTTGTTTAAATTTTGATGGTGATAGCAATAACATGATCTCAATAATAAGGTCTAAAATTCATTATCTTTCAATCTGCATAATTATTTTTTATGAAATTAACATAATTTTCATTTACTTTTTATGATTATATAGGCAATTAAGCTTGATTACAACTTTTCATATGCACCTGCATGTTCAATGCAGTTTGTTCTGATGCGACATCTGATTAATTAATCAGATATCTCCCAGATATACCAAATTTAGGTATATCTGGGAAATAATATGCTGTGAGATGTGGAGAATATAAAAGGAATAAAAATTACACTTTTGTTGGGTCCAATTCATATTTTTGCATATGTATATATACTAGTGTTTATGCAAAAAAAAAACCATAAAAAACATATTAGTGCAAAAGTACTGTAGACTACCTACAACACATTCTGAAAAATGGAATTATACATTAGTCTTAAAAATCGAATAATTATACTAAAATGAGATGTACAAATACATAGCACTTAAAATTTTTAAGTAAAATAATGTAGCATTTAAATAATAGATTAAAGGTTAAGCAAGGAATAGAAGTGAATATGCTACTTGCACAAAACATGTAAACTTTATTATCATCAATGAATTCTCAATTTCCAACGGTGTTAATGAACTCCTCATGGTACCTAGTGCATACCCCAAAAAACGTTGTATGTTCATACAATATTTGGTGATGATTATGATCATGATCATGTACACAGTAATAACACAGTGTACTGATGTTATTACTTTATAACACCTCAATGACATAAAATAATAAGAATGAGAATAATTCTTATTAACACATTGACACATTGCCAAAGTACCCAACTTATACCCTAGAGTAGTTTACAAGTGATGAGCATCTGGATGGTTATGTATTAGGCTCCCTCAGGTGAATGATTCGATGCTTGGCATTACTCAGAAACACTTTTAAAGACATGATACCTGCTCCATAGCAGTTGCAATACTAAAGACCAACCCAGTGATTGACATAATCTATGTTATAATGAAGCATAAAGACATTAGAAAATCTGGCAATTTCAAAATAGGAAATAAAGACATCACAGAATAGCAATTATTTTTTATTGTCATTGTAGTTATTAACATATAGACAGCTGAACATGTTTTACTATACCTTTTTGATGAAGTAATCATGCTGTTCATTACCAGCCAGAATAATTGAATAAAGGAAAAGGTGAGACCCCTGCCAATGAGCGCCTTCTGTCCTCTGGAGAGATTACCTTTTTCCTTTCAGAAAAAAACCTTATACTTATAATATAATGAGATTATCTAATTTCTCAAGCTAATAGGCATTATTCCCTAAGTGTCCTGTAGGCCCCTCAAAATAGCTTTCAGGAGCACTCATTAGGATATTCCCCAGATTTTCTCTTTCAACATACGTGCAGTGCTGCACCCATTTATATTTTGAATACAGCTCTCCAATTCAGGAGGTAATAATCTACTTCTTTTCTTTCCCCGCTTCACACCTAAGTGATTCCAAATGCTTCTCACATTTCTTTACTCATCATTGGCCACTGCTTAATTGAGGACTGTATCTCGCCACAAGAACAATTTTTTTCTAATACAGTTTCAATTTTTATTTTAGATAAAGAAAATCCATGTGCAGGTTTGTCACATGGGTATATCACATGATGCTGAGCTTTGGAGTATGGATCCTGTCACCCAGGCAGTGAGCATAATATCCGACAAATAGTTTTACAACCCATTTCCCCACTTTCTTTCTCCCACCTGCTCACGTCATTCACAGTGTCTATTGTTCTCATCTATACATCCCTGAGTACCTAATCTTTAGCTTCCACTATAAGAGAGAATACCTGGTATTTGGTTTTCTGTTCCTGCATTAATTCACTTAGAATAATGGCCTCCAGCTGCATCCATGTTGCTGCAAAGGACTTGATTTTGTTCTGTTTTATGACTGCATAGCATTCCATGGTGTATATATACCACATTTCTTTATTCAGTCTACCATTGATGGATAATTAGATCAATTTCATGCTTTTGCTATTGTGAATAGCATTGCGATAAATATACAAATGTATGTGTCTTTTTGGTAGAATGATTTATTTTCCCTAAGGTATATACTGGATAATGGAATTGATGGTGGAATGATAGCTCTACTTTAAGTTGTTTGAGAAGTCTCCAACTTGCTTTCCACAGTGCCTGAACTAATTTACAATGTATCAGCAATGTACACGTTTTTCTTTTTCTCTACAGCCTCACCAGCATCTGTTATTTGTCTTCTTAGTAATAGCCATTCTGACTGGTAAAGATGGTAACACATTGTGACTTTAATTTGAATTTTTCTGATGATTAGTGATGATGAGGATTTTATCATGTTTGTTGGCTGCTTGTCTTTTGAAAAGTGTCTGTTCATGCCCTTTGCCTATTTTTTAATAAGGTTATCTATTTTTTTTGCTTATTGATATAAGTTCCTTATAGTTTTACAGTTTATGGATATTATACCTTTGTCTGATGCATAGTTTGCAAATATTTTCTCCCATTCTGTAGGTTGTCCATTTACTCTGTTGATAGGTTATTTTGCTGTGCAGAAGCTCTTTAATCTAATTAGGTCCCTCTTGTTAATTTTTGATTTTTTTTTTTTTTTGAATTGCTTTTGAGGACATAGCCAAAAATTTTTTGCCAAATCCTATGTCAAGAAGGGTATTTCCCAAGTTTTCTTCTAGGATTTTTATAGCGGGAGGACTGACATTTAATTCTTAATCTATCTTGAGTTAATCTTTATATATAGTGAAGCTGGGATCTAGTTTCATTCTTTTATATAACAATATGTATATTTTTAACATTTCTTCCTGAATCAAATTTTCTCATTTTCTCTCTTTTTCTCATTCACGCTTTATATAATTTCAACATCCCTGGTAATCATAAGATATTAACAAATTATCTGTCTTTTTATAAAAATCTTTATTCTATGACTATGAAAAACATTTCCAGATTTGTCACACTGTCATTTCACCCTCCTGAACTGTAGGCCACTTGTGATTTCCTGAATTTGACCCTTTTTTCTTGCCTTTGCAAATTCCTGTTCACTCTCTTTGGGTTGCAGATTGCCGTTCATGCTCTTTGTAGACGCTTACGGTCATTTTAGTCTGTCGAGCTTTTGCTTTTCCTTTAAAATATTATTTAAACACTTCCCTTTCTGCAAAGCACTCCTTGATACCTGCAAATTTAGTTTATTGCACACCCTCTACACTCCCTTAGCACTTATTATATTATTTAATAGGGAAATATTATTCTAAATTTTAATTATTTTTCTGCATATCTATCTTTTTTATCTTGTATGCTTTTTGAAGTAGGATAAATGTCTTGTTTATTTCTAAGATACCCAAATCCTTGATTTTTTAAATAGCATTTTATTAAATATTTTTTGAACAAGGCACATTTTGAATAAAATATAAAGGAGGCTGTCTTGAAGTAAAAAGGCAAAACTTAATAGAAAATCTCACTCAGCTTGTTGCAAACTACTCCCTGGTTACTAAGTCCATTTCACCTAGTTTAGAATTTTATTATAGCAGCACAAAACATCATGATGCCACTTTACATACTGTTAGGGTGGGTCACACTGTGGGTGCAAACAAACCCCCAAATTGCATGACTTAGTACATTAAGGATTATTTCTTGCTCAGATATAATTAAAGATAGGTGATCTGAGGTTTTCCTTTTCAGTGACTCAGAATCCAGGTTCCCTTCATTTTGTTTCTGCCCATTTAATATCTAACTTTCTAGAACTCAGTGACAAAAACAATTATTTTCCAATTTTATATGTGAAAAAAATTGCGAGATTTTTATAGGTTGCTTTAGACCACTCATTAGTAAGAACCCAGGCAGTTTAGCATTAGCATTCAGATACTCAAAGTAATACATATTAAAAGACTTCTATTCCTGCTGAATATTTAGATCTTAGTATCTTTTATTTTTATTCATTTGTATCTACCAGACTGAAGGCCCTTTGAGTACAAAAGTTAGTCTTCAACTTCTCAATACTTAGAACAAAACCTAATGAATGATCAATAAAATTAATTCAGATTCAAATTAACACGTTTGGTAGCATTGTCAAGAGAATGCTAAGCGGTGCTAAATAAATGGGAGAGATATAGTTCTTTTCCCTCCTTTAAATGAATAATTTCCTGACCTATTAAAATAAACACAGAAATTATTAATTTATAATTAGATGAACTGGGTATTGTAAATTACTTCCCAAAAAAATTTAGTATGTTTTTACGCATGGTGAGTTCATTCAGTTTAAGAAGTTTAAAGACTTTTGTTTTCAAATTTTTGTGATTGCCAAGGTGATCTGAATATTGAAGTACAACATCTATCTTGGGGAACTAACAAAACATGCGTAGTTTGCTGCTAAGGACTCAAAGAGCATTACAACTAGGAAAACAATTTTTAGAAGGCTAAAAATTAGATGTACACACATGCACACGTGCACACATGCAATGCTTAAGCGAAATGTAAAATGGGTTAATTCTGTTCAAAATCAATGGTCTCATAATTGCCAACCAATTCAGGTACACTGGAGCCCAGAAATGTCTAGGTTCTATATTTAATAATACAAAGTTCCAGTTATATAAACTCTCTCCAGTTTGTGTAACACTGAAGAAAAGGCAATATTTCCAGTTAGATTTTTATCTGTTACTTTTGCCTATGATTACTTAGACTCAAAAAATATGTAAACTGATTAGAAATTAAAACCTTAGGCTTTAGGTTGTGTGGTGGCTCACTCCTGTAATCCTAGCACTTTTGGAGGCAGAGGTTGGTGGATTACTTGAGAGCAGGAGTTTAACACCAGCTAGACATCATGATGAGACCCTGTCTCTACTAAAATTACAAGAATGAGACAGGCATCGTGGTGTATGCCTGTAGTTTCAGCTACTCTGGAGGTTGAAGTGGGAGAATCACTTGAACCCTGGAGGTGGACGTTGCAGTGAGCCCAGATCATGTCACTGCGTTCTAGCTTGGGTGACAGAGCAAGACTCTGTCTCAAAAAAAGAAAAAAACAAAAACAAAAATTTTAGGATTTACAGTTATATCTCAGATTCTAGAGTGTTGTTTTCATATCTTGAAACATGAGAAAACTAATAATTTCATGATACTGCTATTGTATGGATAACGAAATAGCATATGTAAACCACAGAACATATTCCTGGCATATATGTATTCAGACATAAAATGGGAGTAATTATTTTTGTTACTAGATGATAAGCTGTTTTTAGCACCACTTGTTGTTTGTCTAATTTTAAAGATCTTTATTTAATCTTTTGCTTATTAATAGTATCTAGTTCTTCATTGCTTTTTCATTAAAAGGCATAATGAAACGATAATGATGCTTCTTCTTGAATGATCATCAATCCTGTTTTCCTATTGCACCACCAATAATGTTTTTTCTTATTCCTGTCACCCTAGTACTTAAACTGAAGATTAACTAGAAAAGAAAAGTGTAGGGAGGAGACATCGAATTAAAATAAGAAAATAAACTGAAGAGGATTGCTGTACCTTCACTACTGTAGATGTATTTAGCATTTACTCGATTTACCTTGTGAAAAATATTAAATATTTCTTATTAGATGCCATAATGCTTTTTAGTATAAAGTTATATAACTATACAAATACATGAATGAATATTACCAAAAATTTTAATTATTTTTAATAAATTATATATTCAAATAATATTAATGTTGCTTAGTTGATTGTATTACAAATCATATAGAGTTTATTTATTTATTTATTTATTTTATTTTTTTGAGACAGAGTTTCGCTCTTGTTACCCAGGCTGGAGTGCAATGGCGCGATCTCGGCTCACCGCAACCTCCGCCTCCTGGGTTCAGGCAATTCTCCTGCCTCAGCCTCCTGAGTAGCTGGGATTACAGGCACACGCCACCATGCCCAGCTAATTTTTAGTATTTTTAGTAGAGACGGGGTTTCACTATGTTGACCAGGATGGTCTCGATCTCTTGACCTCGTGATCCACCCGCCTTGGCCCCCCAAAGTGCTGGGATTACAGGCTTGAGCCACCGCGCCTGGCCTATAGAGTTTATTTTTAATTCCTTTAGATTGTTATAATTAAATTTATGATTGCTATGACACACTAAATAGAACTTATTTTTTTTTCTTTTTTTAAATTGCATTTTAGGTTTGGGGGTACATGTGAAGAACATGCAAGATTGTTGCATAGGTACACACACGGCAGTGTGGTTTGCTGCCTTCCTTCCGCTCACCTGTATCTGTCATTTCTCCCCATGCTATCTCTTCCCACCTCCCCACCCCCCCGTCTCTCCCCCCTTTCCCCCCAATGGACCCCAGTTTGTAGTCCTCCCCTCCCTGTGTCCATGTGTTCTCATTGTTCAACACCCGCCTATGAGTGAGAACATGCGGTGTTTGATTTTCTGCTCTTGTGTCAGTTTGCTGAGAATGATGGTTTCCAGGTTCATCCATGTCCCTACAAAGGACACGAACTCATCATTTTTGATGGCTGCGTAATATTCCATGGTGTATAGGTACCACATTTTCCCTATCCAGTCTATCATCGATGGGCATTTGGGTTGGTTCCAGGTCTTTGCTATTGTAGAACTTATTTTTTAGAAAACAAATATGTTTTCTCATTAGAATACAGTATATGTCTTTCGTAAATGTTTTTTCATAATTTTAACTTTTGGACACTAATGAAACTCACAAATCATAATGAGAATATGTATGTCCTAATTTTGAAAATGGCAATGTTGTGTAAGGTAATAAATCTTAATAGGTACAAATTACTGATACATTAATTGAATATATGTGTCTTCTGTTTATAACCACTAAAAAGCATCAAACATATTTCCATGACTTAGAGGATACATACAAAATAAGATTTCAATTCTTTGAAATGTTTTCAAAGAAAACTCAGAAAGAACAAAAAGAAATTGTATTAGATTTTATTTCAATTTAAAAAAATTTTTAACATCCTAAAATTTTAGGGCTAAATAGTAAAGTATTTTCTTGTAATTAACTTAAGAGGTGACTGACTATAAGTTGCCATGTGACCTAATGTATGGTTTTCTGTGTGGAAAAATAATGAGAATGAAGCAATAGGTTTTCCAAGCGAAAAGCCTTTAACATGGAGGAAATAAACCTACCAAATTACAGGCAAAGTATTATTACCAAATTCTTTGCTGAAGAAAAGACCATCTTTCAAATTGATCACTCGTTATTGCAAGCAGTAAAAGAATATAACTGACATGTGAATTCAATCTTACATTCTAATTTTACATGATATGTAGGACATAATGTGCATTTACATGAACTATTCACTGCTAATGAAACTGATGCATCCCGTAGAATAAGTCTATTTGCAGGTACATATTTCAGTTAGCTAATTTAGAGAAGCTACATTTAGAATTATCAATAGAATTTTAGGATCTGAATAACCAATATCGTCTTCCTTTAATTATGTTTATTATGATTTAGTTTCTTGGCTTCACTGGCAAATTACAATGAATTTGATATTTAACGAACTTGGATTCTAGACTGAGAGAAATACTGTAATTTCATTGTGCAAAATAAAATAATTTCAGTTTTAATTTGATATTTCATTAGGGACATATAATTTTTAAAAATCCACTGAAAAGTTGGGTTTTTTACTTCAGAAAGATGTTGGAGACAAAGGCTTCCTTTACAAAAATAAATATAATTAATATCTTAGTTTTATTTTAGAATCAAAGTAAGGAAAAAACATCTTTGGGCTGGGCACGGTGGCTCAAGCCTGTAATCCCAACACTTTGGGAGGCCGAGGCAGGTGGATCACGAGGTCGAGAAATCGAGACCGTCCTGGTCAACATAGTGAAACCCCGTCTCTACTAAAAATACAAAAAATTAGCTGGGCGTGGTGGCGCGTGCCTGTAATCCCAGCTACTCAGGAGGCTGAGGCAGGAGAATTGCCTGAACCCAGGAGGTGGAGGTTGCGGTGAGCCAAGATTGCGCCATTGCACTCCAGCCTGGGTAACAAGAGCGAAACTCGGTCTCAAAAAAAAAAAAAGAAAAGAAAAGAAAGAAAGAAAAAGAAAAAGAAAAAGAAAAAACATCTTTGACATCAGACTGTGGAAGTCTGCTTAATCTCTATTCAATCTTGTCTTCTACATGTTTGTGAGATGTAATAATAACAATGACAAGGGTATTCACTCAACTCTTAAAGACCAGTGGACACAGCAACAGGAAAGATAACAGAGAATTGTCTGTTAATACAGTTTCATGTAAAATGAGGAATTCATTGGTTTTCTAAGTTGGGATCTAGGCTAGAAACAAAAACACTGTAAAGACTGACTAGAGGCAATAAGTGTGATTTAACACAATCTTGTCAGAACATATGTAAGAGAATATTCCAGTGTAATTATAGGTGTCATCTCTACCAAATCACAGTTTGTAGAATCCATTTGTAAAGGATTGCTAAGAATTTCTTTTTTTAATTAAAAAATGTTTCTGTCACTGCCATAAAGAGTAAGTAAATATTAAGAAATAAGAAAAATTTAACCCTCAATAGCAAGACAACTTGAAATTTCAAGCTTTCTTCAAATTAATTTTGCCTTTATTTGGACATGATTGGATAAATAAGCATAAAACAATAATTTTCTCTAAGAAATGAGTAGTAATCTGTTCATCAAAGATAGGCAATTTATGCTATAGTATATTTAAAACATTTCAAAACTCAGTTTGCTATGCAAAGGTATATTATATCTGAGTCTATGCAGAGGAAAATGGGAGATTTAAACAAATTAAAAATATATTTTTGGTTAAAAATTAAGTACTTTCATATGACTAACCAGATTATTGAGTCTATGATATTCCTATCTTGAATAGTTCTACTTTATATTTTATTTTAAAGAGAAAATTTAGTTAGTCAGGTAGGAAGATGATGGCAATTAAACATAATTCAAATCCTAGAAGTGGATAAACATGAAACAAAATTTCAGGCCAAACTGCAAATTGTCAAGGACTTGCTTGAAAGCAAAAACTTCATGGACAGTAAACAGTAATATAAAGAAAGTTGTATTATGTTATGAAACTTCTGCTTTTGATTATTCAAACTACATTCAGCTAACCAAAATAACCAAATGTTATGGGAAATCCTAATTTCTTCTAACATACTTTCTCGAATGAGTGGAAATTTTTCAATAATTTTTGGTAGAATATGTATAATCCCAACTCACTGAGCAATTAAATGCAATTTTTACAAAATAACAAAACTTTTACATGAAATCCAGTTAACTCTTAGAGGTTTCCTCAGTATTTAACATGAATGAATTTACTATAAATGTTATTTGTTGTGAATTCAATTACTGTATATTTCTGTCTGCCCAGCGTGCAATAACAAAATATCACACATCAGGTGGCTTAAATGATAGACATTTATTTTCTTACAGTTCTAGAGGCCAGTATTCTGAGATCAGGTGCCAGCCTGTTTAGGTTCCAGTGAGGGCCCTTATCCTAACTTGCAAACAACCACTTCTGTACTATATCCTCATATGGCAAAGACAAAGCAAGACTTCGGGTATCTATTTTCATAAGAGCAGTCATTTCATTATGAAGTATCCACCTTTATGATCCCATCTCACCCTAAATTCTTACCAAAATACCTATTTCCAAATACCACGACATCAATGATTAAGGCTTCAACATACAAAATTTGGGAGAACACAATTCAGTCCATTACACTCTCACTTCCCCACTTTGAGTAAATTGAATGTGGAAAATGGAGTCATTCATTTAATCTGTTCATTGTCCTCTTGATAATAAGGGGAATTAAAACAACCCACTGTTTCATATATAGTATTTTACACTACAGTTGCTCTGTAATAAAGGAAAGGTCAAGGAGAAGCAAGCGCAAGGGTGAGTGAGAGCTCGTCAAAGAAAAAAGAGACCATTTACTTGGCTCTACTGTAAAAATAAATATTTTCAGTAGCAAAGTGACTTCAAAAAACAGTATATTAGACATATTTGCCATTTGTTATAAGAGCAATTATCTGGTATTGAAAACGTATTTTTCCTAGTAGAGAATAAAAGCATACTCTTATTGGTATTGATAATATTTTCTTTAATTTTTACAAAACAATTCTATCAGCAAACCCTATGTTCACACACCTTAGACAGTATTAAACTGTAATTTTAAGAAAGATAGTGCCAATTTTGTTTTCACCAGGAAAAGATAAAAACCTATGACATAATTAGTGTTTTATCAATAGTAATTTAGATTTATATCCTGCTCATTAGAAAGATATTTTCTTTAAAATTTGCATAGCATATATTTTAGACCATTACCATCCAATAGAAAAATGCTGAAACCACATATGAAATTTTGAATTTTCCAAATACCATATTTCTAAAAAGCCAATAATGGAGGTAGATTATTTTTATTATATTACATTTAAATAATATGTATTTGATATTATTTCAGCATGTAATTCAAGATTATTTTATATATTCTTATATTAAGTCTTCAAAATTCAAAATACAGTGTCTATTTTACATGTACAGCAAATGGCATTTGAACTAGTCAAATTTCAAATATTTCTATTAACCATCCTCACCTTCCCCCAGCAACCCTATTGCTTGATAGTACAACAGAATTACTATGGTCAATAATAACTTAATTGTATATTTTTAAATGACTTAAAAATGTAATTGAATTGTTTGTAACTTAAAGGATAAATGCTTGAGGGAATGAATATCCCATTCTCTACGATGCGCTTATTTCACATTAAAGGCCTGTATCAAAACAGCTCATGTACCCCATAAATATACACACCTACCATATGCCCACAAACATTAGAAAAAATTTAAATATTAAACATAAAAACCAAAGTTTAAATGTTTAATAGCTATATTTAACTAGTGGCTATTGCATTAAAAAATAATACTGCTTTGTGCTATCCATTTAAAAGGTATATTATGTTTTAATAATATTCACATAAATTACAGGCTGAAGGGAAAATATACAAATCTAATAATATAAGTAGCTACAGGACTTTTCCAGAATTAATCATGTGCAATTAAAGTTAAGAAGTTGTTCTGACATGGTACAATATGGACAAAAAGTTCTGAAGAAAGTGGAGAAATGAACACTATGACTACAAAATCTTAGAATACTATGGTCTTATCTCATGTGACTACTCACTAGGGGATACTATAAAATCTACGTTCCATACTACATGCTGTTTTCACCATTGCAGTGAGTGAGATAATCAAAGAAATTCCCTCAGCAGGTTAAGGCAGTTGAGCATTTGAAGAATATTTTGTTGCATGATGACATGGATATTTCTAAAGACTGTACATATTTCAAATTTTTTGAGCAGAGAAAAGGACTAGGAAATTATCTTTTTATTTTGGATAAAACCTAGTGTACAATCTTATCAGGATAAGATTGGAAAAAGGTGAATAAATTGAGAACATTTGCACTGTTTCAGCCAAGAAAGTTGTGCTTAATTATATAATCTCAATATATTCTTCCTTTCATGTTGATAATACTTTAAGGTAATAATTACTGATATTAAATTGTGAACTACAAAGGGATATAATGCTTTGGATGTTTTAGCTTTGAGTTTTTTCCTTCATAGTTAGCAAAACTGTGATTCTACATATACTGTTTTTATTTTTACCATTTTTCTTACTCAATTTATTTGTCATATTTCTCTCTTATATGTTTGCTAATGTTTTTCAATCAATATAGATAAATCTCGGACTAGCTTTCCAGCTCATGACTGCTTGCTCTATTAGATTAGCTCCCCACTTCATACAGAAAAGCAGGTCCCAGTTGTCATGTACAATATAATCTTCCTAATTGGTTATCTGTATGTAACTCCGAGGTGGGCATCTAATCTAAATGGGCCAATCAGATTCTGAGTTAAAGTAAAACCAACAAAAACACCTATTATTAACCACTGAGAAACAAAGCATTGAAGTTTCACTGGAGCTGAACATCATTTTTGCAGGTTCTGGAAAAAATGTCCATAAATATCTATTACTGAATTTTCTTGAAGGAATCAGATTTTCCCTCAGTTTTAGCTATAATAGTTCAGAAATTCCTTGTAATATGTCTAATGTCCCTGAACGCTACCAATAATTTGCTTCATTAATTAAAGTAGCTAGAAAAATTTTCTGTTATCTCTACCCAAAATAAATTTAAGTAACTCATAAATTGAGACCAAGTGTATTAGTCAGGGTTCCACTGTTTCATCAAGTCAGATGCTTCAGGATGGTGGAAGACATTAGAATTATTAGAAATGCAACAAGAACTATAGGAAATATATGTGTTTAGAATTAGTTGTGGGGTTCATATATGTAAAAGACAATGTGTCTTTCCTCTAAATTACAAGATGGGATACTACTAGCCTTTATTATGCTGTAAATGTAATCTCAAAACATGAGCATCAAGGGGTAAGTTAAGAAAGGATCAGATTTTGAAAGTAAAATGAAATGTTATGGAGTGAATTGTATCCCCTCAGAATTCATATCTTAATGCCATAACCTTCAATGTGACTCTATTAAAGGTAAAACTTTTAGGAGGTGATTAAGATTAAATGAGGTCCTAAGAATTGGATCCTAATCTCATGGAATTGGTGGCTTTATAAAAGAGGAGGATAGATCTCTCCTTCACTCCTTGAACATTTACCTATGAGAGGCAATGTGACCACACAGCAAGAAGTTATCAGCCAGGAAGAGAGCTCTCATCAAAAACCTAACCATAATGGCCCTTGACTTAGGATGTGTATTCTCCAGAACTGTGAGAAAATAAATTTCCTTTGTTTAGGTTACTCAGTCAATAAGACTTCTGTTATGGCAGGCCTAGCACAGTAAGAAGTTGAGTAAAGTCAACTGGCACTGATTCTAAAGAAAGTGTAGACTGCTAAATTGAATGGACTTTCATTAACCTAAAAAATGAATAAGAAGAGACAAAGACATTCCTTCATTACCAATATAATTTAGATGAAAACAGTATGTTCCCATAAAGAAAGATAGGGTAATATTTTATCTTAGCATATTTTAGTTCAAATTATTATTTTAGTTACTATGTACTTCTTTGTACAGCCTTTGATTTTGTTTCATGGTAAGAAAAATAGCTCTCAATGTAAGTCCTAAAAAGAGTGTTCACTAACATTCAGAATACCGTGTTGTAAGGTTTTTGTTTTGTTTTGTGGGTTTTCTTGTTTTTTTCTTTGTTTTTGTAGCAGCTTTTTTCTGGATCCAAGGCAAAGACTGAAAAATAAGGTGCTAACCAGTGACTAAATGATTACATCCTCTGTTTCTTTATAAAATTATTTTTCATAGAATGTCATTTCAATAGCCAGAAGATACTGTATTGCAATGTCATAAAATACAGAAAGTTGTTCTTGATTTTGTAGCAAAAATAGTACTCTGGATTAACTCTGCTGTAAGTCATATACAACTAAAGAAATTTTAAATAAAAGCAATAATTGTAATGAATGATAAAACCACTTGCTGAACTTTAAAAGCAGAATATAGAAAAGGCAAATAAAAAGACAAGGATATGTTTGTTGGCCGTGTAAATGTCTTTTGAGAAGTGTCTGTTCATATCCTTTGATGGAGTTGTTTTTTATTTCTTGTAAATTTGTTTAAGTTCCTTGAAATTCTGGATATTAGACCTTTGTCAGATGAATAGATTGCAAAAAAATTCTCCCACTCTGTCGGTTGCCTGTTTGCTCTGATGTTAGTTTCTTTTGTTGGGCAGAAGCTCTTTAATTTAATTAGAACCCATTTGTCAATTTTGGCTTTTGCTGTAATTGCTTCTGCCATTATTGTCATGAAGACTTTGCCCATGCCTATGTCCCCTGAATGCCATTGCCAAGGTTTCCTTCTAGGGTTTCTATGGTTTTGGGTTTAACATTTAAGTCTTTAATCCATCTTAATTTTTTTTTTTTTTTTTTTTTTTTTTTTCGACAGAGTCTCACTCTATAGCCTAGGCTGGATGGAGTTCAGTGGAGTTCAGTGGTGTGATCTTGGCTCACTGCAACCTCTGTCTCTTGGGGCCCGGTTCAAGAAATTCTTCTGCCTCAGCCTCCCGAGTAACTGGGATTACAAGAATATGCCACCACTCCCAGCTAATTTTTGTATTTTTAGTAGATACGGGGTTTCACCATGTTGGCCAGGCTGGTGTCCAATCCTGACCTTGTGATCCGCATGCCTCAGCCTCCCAAAGTGCTGGGATTGCAGTTGTGAGCCACCACATCCAGCTGACTTAACTTTTTTATAAGGTGTAAGGAAGGGGTCCAGTTAGTTTTCTGCATAAGGCTAGCCAGTTTTCCCAGAACCATTTAGTGAACAGTTTTGTCAAAGATCAGATGGTTGTAGATGTGTGATGCTATTTCTGAGGTTTCTGTTCTGTTATATTGGTCTACATGTCTATTTTGATACAAGTGCTATGCTGTTTTGGTCGCTGTAGCTTTGTAGTATTATTTGAAGTCAGATAGCACAATGCCTCCAGCTTTGTTCTTTTTGCTTAGAATTGTCTTAGCTATATGGGTTCTTCTTTGATTCTCTATAAAATTTAAAATATTTTTTTTCATTTAATGAATAACGTCAATGGTGGTTTCATGGGAATAGCATTGAATCTATAAATTACTTTGAGTAGTATGGCCATTTTCAAGACATTAATTATTCCTATCCATGAGAATGGATTTTTTTAAATTTATTTTTATCTTCTCTTATTTCCTTGAACAGTGATTTGTAGTTCTCCTTGAAAAGTCTATCACATCCCTTGTTAGCTGTAGTCCTAGGTATTTTATTATCTTTGTAGTAATTGTGAATGGGAGTTTGTTCATGATTTGGCTCTCTGCTTGCCTGTTGTTAGCATAAAGGGATGTTTATGATTTTTGCACATTGGTTTTGTATACTGAGACTTTGCTGAA